>NC_059198.1:66460878-66760878 GCF_020615455.1 Coregonus clupeaformis
CGTGAAACTCGCACTTCTCGGCCTTCACGAACAGGCGATTCTCCAACAATCGCTGCAGAACCTGCCGGACATGCTGGACGTGGTCGGAAGGTTCCTTCGAGAAGATCAGAATGTCATCCAGATAAACAAACACAAAGAGACCGATCATATCTCTCAGGACGTCGTTCACCATACTCTGGAATACCGCTGGAGCATTGGTCAGTCCAAACGGCATCACCTGATACTCGAAGTGACCCATCGGTGTATTGAAACCCGTCAACCACTCGTCTCCCTCTCTGATCCGGACCATGTGATACGCATTGCGTAGGTCTAGCTTGGTGAACACCGTAGCACCCTGTAAGGAGTCGAAGGCAGAACTCATCAAGGGCAGGGGATACTTGTTCTTGACCGTGATGTCATTCAACCCCCGATAATCAATACACGGTCGAAGAGAGCCATCCTTCTTACCCACAAAGAAGAATCCTGCCCCCCAGGGGGTGATGACGAGGGACGAACGAGACCAGCAGCTAGGGACTCCTTGATGTAGGTCTCCAAAGCCTCACGTTCAGGGCGGGAGATACTGTATAACCTTCCCTTGGGGTAGACCGCTCCAGGGAACAGGTTGATGGCACAATCATATGGTCGGTGGGGAGGGAGTGACAGAGCCTTCTGCTTACTGAACACTTCCCCCAAATCGTGATATGTCTCGGGAACCAGGGACAAATCTGGGGGTTTTGCCTCAATCACCTGACTGGGAACCGAATGGGGACAGGCAGTCTTGAGACAGTTAGCATGACAATCAAGGCTCCAACTCGTTACCTTGCCCGTCACCCAATCGAACGTGGGATTGTGTTCCTTCAGCCAGGGGTATCCAAGGACCAGAGGAACATGGGAAGACGGCAGAATGAAGAATGAAATCATCTCCGAATGATTCCCCGACAACAGCATCTTAACCGGTTCAGTCCTCATCGTGATACGTGCCAGACTACTGCCGTTCAGAGTGGTCGCTTCAATGGCTTCCGGCAATTGCTCCTTGGAAAGCCCCAGCTGTTCCACCAACTCGGCATCAAGAAAGCTTCCATCGGCACCTGAATCGATAAAAGCGTTAATCGCTAAGCTCTGATTCCTGTTCACAAGGGTAGCCGGGAAACGGGGTCTGACAGAGGTATTGAGAGGTCGAAACTGGCTCGCTAAAAGTCCTCCCAACTTTAGCGAGCCGCGCAGTTTGACGACCGCCGGGAACAGGTGGCGAGGTAATGTCCCGAACCACCACAGTAGAGGCAACAGTTAGTCCCTACGTCTGAGTTGGCGTTCCTCCTTGGTTAACCCGTGCCGCCCTACTTGCATTGGTTCCGAATCGGGAGACAGGACCTCTCCACTAATCCTGTGTGGTGGACGATGATCGACGTATTCTGGTCCAATCCCCGACCCGACTGGAACCTGAGAAGCTGATCGATTGGACGGACCCCATTGCTTCTCCCTCCTTCGCTCTCGGACTCGATTATCCACCCGAATAGACAAGGCTACCAAGCTGTCCAGGTCACTAGGCTCCGGATAGGAGATCAACTCATCCTTGAGCTGCTCCGACAGACCCTGGTAAAAGGCCGCTTGCAGAGACTCCTCATTCCACCCACTCTCCACAGCCAACGTCTTGAACTCGATCACGAAGTCGGCCACGCTGCGAGTTCCTTGGTGAAGCGAAAACAGGCGCCTAGCTGCGTCCCTCCCTCGGACGGAATGGTCGAAAAGCTTCCTCATCTCGGCCGTGAACCCCTGGTATGAAGCCATGCAGGGGTCTTGTCGTTCCCAAACGGCTGAAGCCCACTCCAGCGCTCGACCACGCAGCAACTCAATCACAAAGGCTATCCTAGCCTTGTCTGTGGCATAAGAGTAGGGCTGTAGATCGAACACTAACCCACACTGCATAAGGAAAGAACGGCATCTTCCCAGCTCCCCCTCATATTTATCCGGCGTCGGAACCTTGGGCTCACGGAAGGACACCGCTCCAGACGCGGCAGGCGAGATGGGTGAAACCGGTAGTGGATCCTCCACCGGAAACTTGCGCTGGTTCTGGACCTCCGTCAGACCGGTAGAAAGGTTCCGAACTGCCAACGCGATCTCCTGTAGCTCCGTGCTATGATGGCCCAACATCTTCTCCTGATGGGTAATGGCATGGCGAACAGAGTCCAGGTCCGCTGGGTTCATTACTGGCCGGATCGTTCTGTCACGAGTTACTAAGCCAGAACCCAGAAGCAGACCAGGACAAGGTAAGTTGAAACGAAGGTGAGTGTTTATTTACAACTTCAAGAGTGATGCTGAATAATCCAGGGAACAGAGCGGGCGGCGTTGATTAGTTGTTAGGGGTGCAGTGGTTGATCCAATCATGGCTCGGCAGCCGCCGACCACCAGGCAGAGGTTGGATGAAGGTTCCGGACGAGTGACTGCAGATGGAACAAAACGGAGGTAAGTAAACAACAAACCAACAAGGTGCAAAACAACAAAACTAACGCTAGAAGCTCTAAGACTGATACTCTGGTAAACCTACTGTCAGTGGCGGCTGGCCGATAGAGGGCGCTAGGGCGCCGCTTCTTAAATAAAATTATTTTAAAAAATAAAAAAATAAAAAATAATAATAATAATAATAATAAAAACATCAGTATGTCAATATTTGTGTGTTTGAAATATGGAATGCACACAGTAATATGTGTAAGATATGATAGAAAATCATATTCGCAACCTTTCCTCTGCCTGTCAAACGCCTCGTCAGCTCTGGGCGTACAGAAAGTGCCCCGAGGAGGCGGGTCTACGTAGCAGTTAAGCCAATTGCTAATTTAAGATATGAATGTATGACATAAAATGTAGTCAATAAGCGATCTTAAATCGAATCCAAGGAGGCGATTATTTTACGCCCCCAAGCTCGCCCCCTGATAAAATAAGGACCGGGGTCCAGTGACGCCATTTTTACTAGACAACAATGGCGAACGCAAACGTTACTCCTCCAAGACCCAACCCTAACTCGGTGAAATCTCTCCTCCAAGATCCGTTTGAGAGGAGAACTTTGTCAGAGAAAGTTCGGGTGAAAGAGCTGGGCCCAGATCAACCTGACCTCTCAATCAGACAGCAGGCTAGCGAGAAAGGGAAGCAGTATATGCGCGGCTTCTCCCGTAGCTGGTACACCAGGAAGGCTTGGCTAGCTGGGTGCACTGATGCTAATGCTTTATTTTGCTTTCCGTGCTTGCTTTTTTAAAACGACGGGGTCAGATTCAGCATGGACAGGTACCGGAGTGAGGGGATATGAAGCACCTGTCAGAGAAGGTAAAGAAACATGAGAACACCAGGGCACACATGGACAACTCTGTAAAGCTAGCTGTATTAGGAAGGGTGAACATTGCTACGCAGCTGGATGACGGCCACAGGATTGCGGTGAGGAAACACAATGAGGAGGTGGATAAAAACAGGCACATTCTATCCAAAATTATCGATTGTGTGAAGTTCTGTGGGGCTTTTGAGTTGGCCTTGCGTGGGCACGAGGAGACTGACTCCTCAGACAACCCCGGCATTTTCCGGGGCTTAGTGGATTTTGTTGCCTCCCTCGACAGTGTGCTGGAGGAGCACCTGAAGACAGCTACCGTTTTTAAGGGCACGTCAAAGACGATACAGAACGAGCTGTTGGACTGTATGCTGTCAATGCTTAAGGATTACATCCTGGAGGAAGTAAAGAGTGCTGATTTTATCGCCATTCAAGCTGACGAGACGACTGACGTTTCCACCCACTGCCAGTTGGTGCTTGTGTGAGTGATTATCATAGAGCCGTCACAATTATATTTGTTTTAGTATTTTAAAAGGAAAGAGAAGACACAATCAGACGTTGATAATAATGCAGGAAAGTACTACACAGTTTGTAATAATTATTCAGGTGTCCACCAGGTCAATTTCTAGAAGAGGCCTAGTTGTTATTGAATATTAACTTTATTGCTAAGTGAACAGCAGAACAAAATTATGTTGCATCCCTCTCACAAATGTAATAGAAAAAGGCTTTAAAACGTAATAACATCAGTTAATTATGTACATCACAGGTTAAAAGCAGTTACTAGACATAGTTTGTGTGTATATACACACTGTCTGTCTGTCTGTCTGTCTGTCTGTCTGTCTATATATATATATATAAGTCACTGGTTGTGTGTTGAGGGGGAATTACAGTGAGTTAAGAAGTCTGATTGCAAGTTATCAAATTAAACTTTATTTTTTGGACCCAGGGCCTCAATTCCCTCTTTGTGTGGGGACAGCGCATCTGACGAGCAGCAACAGCCCATCAAGCGACGGAGGATGCTGGGACCAGGAGAACAACAGAGGTTGGCTATAGAGGTAAGTTGTGATGTAATTGTCAGTGTTTCCCACCTAGAACTTTTTTCAGGCCTGGTAGTATGTAGCCAAAACCCTGAACAATCAGCACCTTGGTAATCATATACTTGAGTTGGACATAGGCATGTGTCAGTCAGGATCACTTGCATCAAAATAGCTTAATTGCAAATTAAAGCTGATGATGTATCTTTTACAGGTATGTGATACCATCCTGAGTCATGCCAAAGAGAGGTTCTCCTTCACCCAGCACCTCATCAGCGCAACACTATTGCACGGAGAGTTGTTCCCACAACACAGTGTGAAGTTCCCGATACAGCGCTTGAAACAACCGTGGAGGCGTACCCCATGTTGAACAAGGCCAAGCTCAAAACCAAACTGTCCCTCATCTATGAGAACAGTGAGTTCAAGGCTTGTAGTGGTGCAGTGCCCCTGTACCAGTTCTTCATGGAGAACAACCTTCAGAGCACTTTCACAGAGACTGCCAGCCTCCTCAAGATCCTCATCACCACACCCATGACAACTGCTGAGTCAGAAAGGTGCTTCTCTACACTGAAAAGGATCAAGACCTTCCTGAGAAACAGCATGACACAGGATCGCCTGAACGCTCTGGCCATGCTCTCCATGGAGAAGAAACTTGTCAGGGACATTCCTGACTTTAATCAAAGGGTCATTGAGAGGTTTGCCACTCAGAAGGACAGACGGGCAAAATTCCTGTACAAATAAGATGACAGACACACACACACAGAGCAGCTCTGGCCGCATGTTTCTTTGTATATAGTTGACCTTAGCATAAAAAATCCAGTTATATATGGTACTCTAGAAAGTCTTAATAGTGTCTTTGCTAATATTACTGTATATATGTTGTTTTGTATCAATTAATTGTTGCAGTTCTGGAGCACATTAACAATTAGTCACATTTAGTATGATCATAAAATACTGTATGCTATTCTTCCAGTCAAAGGTTTGAGTTCATCCACTTGATATCCATTTCTATATTATACATCCTTTCATACAGTGTAAGATTTCCTATAAACTTTATAATAATTTCATGTTATTGTCCACTTTCCACTCTGTTCTGACAGCATGCCTGTTGCGTTGCCTGTTTACTACCAATGGTGAAAAGTTCACTTTAAATGCAAATGAAAGGCTTGGGTTTGTGTAATATGTTTTTGTGTAAGAATGCCTCAACTTTTTAATATTGGCATTAAATAATTACTGAATGTTTCACTGAGCACTGCTGTCCTGCAGTTTGTGTTAAAATATATCGCGATGGTTACAGGAAAAAAAAAAGTATGGCACAGCCCCACCGAGAATATTTTTTCACCAGCCGCCACTGCCTACTGTTCATGGCTAACGATCCGGCAGGGAATGGATGTTAGGCCAGAGCCTAAGAAGGGTGATGATCAGGACCAGGTGTGCAGATTGCTGATGGGATGCAGGTGCGGAAATCAAGAGAGCTCCCCGGAGCGTTCCAGAACCCTCGGGAAACTGGAGATCACGAGCAGAAAAACTAGTCCACAGACAGGACCCGACTCAGACTGCCGGGATCGTTACAGAAGTAAGTTGTACACTAATAAAATAGCATGACAGATCTCCAGTCTCATACCACCTGGCGTTGTGCCTGGATGTAACATATGATGATGTGATGTACTGATATACAGTTGAAGTCGGCAGTTTACATACACTTAGGTTGGAGTCATTAAAACTCTTTTTTCAACCACTCCACAAATTTCTTGTTAACAAACTATAGTTTTGGCAAGTCGGTTAGGACATCTGATTGTGCATGACACAAATAATTTTTCCAACAATTGTTTACAGACAGATTATTTATTATTATGTGCCTTTAAACAGCTTGGAAAATTCCAGAAAATGATGTCATGGCTTTAGAAGCTTCTGATAGGCTAATTGACATCATTTGTCAATTGGAGGTGTACCTGTGGATGTATTTCAAGGCATACCTTCAAACTCAGTGCCTCTTTGCTTGACATCATGGGAAAATCAAAAGAAATCAGCCAAGACCTCAGAAAGAAATTGTAGACCTCCATAAGTCTGGTTGATCCTTGGGAGCAATTTCCAAACGCCTGAAGGTACCACGTTCATCTGTACAAACAATAGTACGCAAGTATAAACACCATGGGACCACGCAGCCGTCATACCGCTCAGGAAGGAGACGTGTTCTGTCTCCTAGAGATGAACGTACTTTGGTGCGAAAAGTGCAAATCAATCCCAGAACAACAGCAAAGGACCTGTGAAGATGCTGGAGGAAACAGGTACAAAAGTATCTATAGCCACAGTAAAACGAGTCCTATATTGACATTAACCTGAAAGGCTGCTCAGCAAGGAAGAAGCCACTGCTCCAAAACTGCCATATAAAAGCCAGACTACGGTTTGCAACTGCACATGGGAACAAAGATCCTACTTTTTGGGGAAATGTCCTCTGGTCTGATGAAACAAAAATAGAACTGTTTGGCCAAAATGACCATCGTTATGTTTTGAGGAAAAAGGGGGTTGCTTGCAAGCCGAAGAACACCATCCCAACCGTGAAGCACAGAGGTGGCAGCATCATGCTGTGTGGGCGCTTTGCTGCAGGAGGGACTGGTGCACTTCACAAAATAGATGGCATCATGAAGAAGGAAAATTATGTGGATATATTGAAGCAACATCTCAAGACATCAGTCAGGAAGTTAAAGCTTGGTAGCAAATGGGTCTTCCAAATGGACATGGACCCCAAGCATACTTCCAAAGTTGTGGCAAAATGGCTTAAGGACAACAAAGTCAAGGTATTGGAGTGGCCATCACAAAGCCCTGACCTCAATCCTATAGGAAATGTGTGGGCAGAACTGAAAAAGCGTGTGCGAGCAAGGAGGCCTACAAACCTGACTCAGTTACACCAGCTCTGTCAGGAGGAATGGGCCAAAATTCACCCAACTTATTGTGGGAAGCTTGTGGAAGGCTCCCCGAAACATCTGACCCAAGTTAAACAATTTAAAGGCAATGCTACCTAATACTAATTGAGTGTATGTAAACTTCTGACCCACTGGGAATGTGATGAAAGAAATAAAAGCTGAAATAAATAATTCTCTCTACTATTATTATGACATTTCACATTCTTAAAATAAAGTGGTGTTCCTAACTGACCTAAGACAGGGAATTTTTACTAGGATTAAATGTTGAACTCCTGAGTGGCGCAGTGGTCTAAGGCACTGCATCGCAGTGCTAACTGTGCCACTAGAGATCCTGGTTCAAATCCAGGCTCTGTCGCAGCCGGCCGCGACCGGGAGACTCATGGGTGGCGCACAATTGGTCCAGGGTAGGGGAGGGAATGGCCGGCAGGGATGTAGCTCAGTTGATAGAGCATGGCGTTTGCAACGCCAGGGTTGTAGGTTTGATTCCCACGGGGGGCCAGTATAAAAAAAAAAAATGTATTCACTAACTGTAAGTCGCTCTGGATAAGAGCGTCTGCTAAATGACTAAAATGTAAAAATGTCATGAAATGTGAAAAACTGAGTTTAAATGTATTTGGCTAAGGTGTATGTAAACTTCCGACTTCAACTGTATACTGCTCTGTAGCGTTTCATCAGAGATTGTTGGAGGGATGTCTGAAAATCACCATTAGAGTAGACTAGCACATTCTGTACAAGCCTCTCTCAGACTTTGCTCTTGGTCAATGCCTTTGTTTAGAGTGTGTCTGCACAATGCATAAGCAGTGAATACTGATGTAGCTGTCGGAGAGGATCGATGTTAACAGAATGTATCTGTTGCTCTTCTCCATGGTAATCACCCGCTCTGCAAGTCACATGGTTGCAAAGCCTCATAGTTTTGCCCTGAAGACCAGAGTGACACAAAGCGTCTCCTCCCACCTTGTCTTGCATTAACACATTGTCCACGTCTCCTAAAATGGATGCCTTCATGCAGTGTATCATCATCAAATTATTCCTAATTACTTGGGTGTACACCCAACCTCTTTAAGAAACCCCACCTCTTTAAGGAATACCTGGGATAGGATAAAGTAATCCTTCTACCCCCCCCTTTACTCCACCCCCCCAAAAAAAAGAAAAAAATTATGAAAAATAAAAAACAATAAAAAAATAAAATAAAATAAACATTGTTAAGTGGTTATCCCACTGGCTATAAGGTGAATGCACCTATTTGTAAGTCGCTCTGGATAAGAGCGTCTGCTAAATGACGTAAATGTAAATGTAAATGTTGTGATTGTGATGATTTGTATTGGAAATTATAGGTTTGTGCTTCAGATTCAGCCGAACTGATACATTTAAATTTAGATATTCGTAGCCCTTTCCTGCCGTCAAATGACCGAGTGGCCTCATCGGTGGAATGTTATTAATATTTTTTATAATTTCATAATTAATCAACATTTTTTTTTTTTTTTTAACAGCTGAAAATCCAGTGTTTCTATGTCAAACAGTTTTGTTATATTTCAGTCTTCTATGCTGTATATAAAGTGTAAAATTGGGATGCAAACTCAAAATTGAATGCCTTTCAACTCTATATCTGACATGGTACAGGTGTCTTCTTTTTTTAAAGCCCATAACCATGTGTGTGATGTGTACACTTTTGTTTCAAAGTCGATTTGTTTAAGACTACCAAAAAACACTCTGCTTGTCCCTGATTTAGCCCACTGCAGTAAAAGGTTTTTTTAAGTGTCTTACTCTGTGAGAGCACTGGGAAGCATACTTTCAAGAGATAAACAGTAACATGATTATAGACCTGCCATCAACTCTACTGATCATACTTTTCAATCATATACAACAAGTCATTACTTTTAGGGTTGAATCTCCCTCAGATGCTCTTGCAAGCTTTTCATGTAGGGGAAAAAATAAGAGAAGGAAAGATTCAAAGAAGGGGAGGAGAGCCACTATGTAATTTCCCCTTTCTGCCCCCCTCGTCAGTGTGTAATTCATGAAAAGCGCCAGGCTCGATAAATTGCATCAACGTTCCTAATGACAAACTTAAGCGTCAATAATGGCTTCCTGCAGGAGATGGAGTGCAGCTGCTCAGTGGGTCTCAGTAGGACGATCGCCTCGCAGCACGTCAGTTCCCAGCCTACGGCAGCGCTAATTACAGACGCGCTTGTTTAAACAAAGAGAAGAGGAGCTGATTGTTTCATTACCGGGGTTGCTTATCGCTGTTGCCATGGCAGCATGACTCGCGCCCGCCCAACACAAGACGTGGCCTGGGGTGATTACAGGGCTTGTGTGTGTGTGTGAGGAGCAAGGGGGCGTGCTGTCGCCCCGTTGACGAGTACCATGGGAGATCTTCCTTCAGGTCATTTACTGAGCATCTAGTTTGCATGTGTCGTGCCGTTTTAAGGTTATTCGTCACAAATTGTCCTGAACTGTCTTATTGACATTTGTCATGGCTATACTTGATGTGTATGGTTCAAGTGTCATCATTTGCCACTTGATGTCACTTGTCACTTGCTTGAAAGTATTATGTAAATAACTTTCACTCAAAGGAGGTTGGTGGCACCTTAATTGGGGAGGACGGGCTCGTGGTAATGGCTGGCACAGGATCAGTGGAATGGTATCAAATACATTAAACACATGGTTTCCATGTGTTTGATGCCATTCCATTTGCTCCGTTCGAACCATTATTATGAGCCGTCCTCCCCTCAGCAGCTTCCACTGCCTCCACTATATGTGTGCACAGCTCTGTGCATGCATATGACATAACACCTTGTCATCACAGAAATCCTTAGACCCAGTGCAACCAAAAATGTATACCATCAGAATGGGGGGGAACTTGAGTGGTTCAGATAAAGAGACCTAGAGACAGGAAAGAGACAGGGACACTACTCTGTATTTGATACCATTCCACTGATCCTGTGCCAGCCATTACCACGAGCCCGTCCTCCCCAATTAAGGTGCCACCAACCTCCTTTGAGTGAAAGTTATTTACATAATACTTTCAAGCAAGTGACAAGTGACATCAAGTGGCAAATGATGACACTTGAACCATACACATCAAGTATAGCCATGACAAAAACTACTCTGGGAGGGGTCCTATAATGTTACCTGGAGGACGAGGTGGGGTCGGTGGTCTGCCTCTGGATCTTGGCCTGCTGGCCCAGCCTCTCCCTGAGGGCCATCTGCACCTCAGCAGGGATGTCCGGGGACGTCTGGCTGATCTTCATGGCTGCCTCCAGCAGCTTCACGGAGCTGCACCGCCCGTTCACCTTCACCACTGGCACAGGCTTCTTCTCCTCCTCCACTGGTGCCACCTTGTGGAGGGGTGTGATGGGCTGGGGGGCCGGCGGAAGGGCCTCTGGGAGCCCAACCCGGGGGCCATTGTCGGCGTGGGACGAGAGGGCCTTGCTCCTCCAGATGGGCCAGCACAGCTTCCAAAAGACAAAGAGAGAGACTACCAACAGGGCGAGTCCACAGAAACCCACGACCACAGCAAGGAGACTGATAGAGATGTCTACGAGCGACCACAGAGATCAACAGAGACAGATAGAGAGAGAGACAGAGGGAGAGAGAGGACGGGCAAGCGATGAACAGAGCGTGACAGACAAACATGCAAGAGAAAAAAGAGAAGAGAAAGCAAGCTGTAAAAGAGGAGGCTGCAAATGCCCTCGTTTGGTAGAGATCAGAGGATGTTAGAAAGTCATACAGCTTCATTCCAAGACAGACACACGGACAGGACAGCTCTCAGGACAGCCAAATAGCTCTTCATTGCCATATTTGATCAAGTTGACAATTAAATATTTCGGAAACCACAATCCCTTCCTCTGCAACTATATACAATGGTTCCGGCTTTATGCACAAACCAAGATTTACCACAGGCTATTACAAAATGCATGATGCATTCCATTGTGTGCATGTTACACAATTGTATGGTTTCTTATAAATAAAGTTAGACAGTATACACCTGTTTATGGATTGCAATGTGCAGAATATTACACTGCATGATGTCATGTTCTTGGCTGTGTTCTTTCTCCGTGTTACTCTCTCTCCTGTTGCTTATTCACTCTCACAAGGACACTTATGCTTTGTAATCAAAGTGGTGCACCATCTCAAAGCCATAGCCTACATAAAAACAAGAACGCGGCTCTATAGGCAACAATCAGTCCCACTTTATATGAAGTGGCACTAAAAGCACTTATTTATTTGTCAGACTACTAACTTTAACAGGCATGCTAAACAGCTGAGGTTTACAATTAATTTGAGTTTGTTTGCCAATGTAAATGTAGTTATGGAAATTACACAAGCAGGTAGGCCTAGACAGTTATCAGTTCATCAAGTAATATGAAGCATTGTGTAACTGTGTTGTAATTATCACATGGATTTAACTCCATTAGTTTAGAAGAGTAAAAATCTACTGCAATAAATGCCATCTAGCAGATAGATTGACTGAGTGACCGACCAACGCCATTTCCATCCCATCCGTTTCACTTTACTCAAAATCAGAGACAGTATTGCATCAGAAACAAAGCTGCTCCAGTCTTATGCAACTCACATAAACCCAGAGGGAATAATGACATGCTGTTATGATATAGCTTATTATTTCTTGTCAAGCCTACAAAAAAAATAATATGTAGAATTTAGAACTGTTTCAACATCTTATCCAAGCCTTACCATAAAATAAAAAAGGCACTAATGACTAGGCTACAATATAACTTTCACCAAATCAACGATAGAGACATTATCAAGCAAATAAATGGGTTCATTTGACAGAAGGGGATCTATGTTAAGAACATGAACTGGTAGCCAACAGTATGACTAATCTCAGACATGCTGGTCAATTGGCGCATGATGGAGTGAATGAATGCAGGATCACTGAGAACACATCTCCTCTTTCAACAAGCTATCGGTCTCACACTATCAGATTGCACGCGCCAGAACCATGGAAAAATGAGAATACACTGATGCTGCAACAGGTGCAGTCTTTTTCCTTTGCAGACACAGATGTTTCACCTGTTGTGCATCGCAGCACTTCAAGGGAAAAGTTTAGTCAGGTGAAGTTTAACTTTCAACGCATTTTACTGTTTCAACTCATCATTCTCATACAACCTTGTGCAGCAGGTTGACGCCAGAGAAACCAAACCATGACAAAATAGAGGGATGCAAGCTTTAAAGAGGGGTAGAGGAAGAAAACGTTGCTTTTGTCCTATTTACCTGCGCTCCCTTTACCTGGTATGTTGCTCTCCAAGGGAAATATAGCCGAGCATTTCTCCCCATCCACATGCCCCGCTAGACAGAGCTCCGTAACGATCTGAAGGGCCCTTTGGCACAAGCTGATGTTGTCCTCCGTTCGGACACTCATGTCTCTCCTGTTAAGCCATTGCACGCTGGAGGAGCCGGGAGGGCGTTGATTCATTTGGCCACCCTGCGCGCCGCTGAGTGCAGCCTCTCCACGCCAAAGATCAGAGCGCACGAGGCGTCCACATCCATATCCACTGCGCAATGCCGGGACTGACTTCCAGCTCGCTTCTTGTGTTTGAACAAAAGATTCTTCAGCACTTGGCGTCCACCAGCCACTGTCCAATAGGAGTGAAGCACCGGTTAAGCAAGTCCCTAGTGTTGGAATTACACACTATTGAACTGACAAATAGCCTATTTGACCTCATTAGACTTGGACTAATACCAGTGAAGCTTGACATTACTTCTGTGAATGCCCACAATTTCAATCAGAAGCCTGAATAGTCTTCCAAATATTATTCCTGTGCCTAAGGTTTACTATAATGACATCTACAAATACTATTTTAAGTTATAAACCTTGGTTGAATGACAAAGATGAGATTCCTCAACCTACATTATACTACTCTCTTTTTAAAATGTCAACCTAATGCCAGAATCTTAATTAGCCAACTGAATTACCAAAAGAGCCCACAGATATTTAAAGGGCAAAGTAAGAACAGTATCAACAAAATAGTCACCGGGGAAAACAAATTGAAATCCAATATGCCAGTACCAGTAGAGTTCAACATTTAAAATATGTGAATTGCATATGCAACAATGCTATCAGTTTCACAGCCACAGAGCCATGAAAAGGTACTTTAAAAAAATTAATATTAATATATTTTGGGAACAAGCATGGGGCAGTTTTCACTTATAAATGAATTTATGCAATTGCTAAAGTAGGATCCGTTGCCAAGAATCCATAATGCAATACAATGATAGCTCATGACCAGGATGAGGTAAGGTGCCACTCAGGCAACAGGCAGAGGCAGACAGTCTCCTAGACAACAGGACATTAATAATGAGCAGCCTCCTTGGGAGAAATTAACTTCCTCTATCAGTTTGGTGAAACTGTTGAGAGCTATGGTGTATGGGCAGAACTGGCTCCCACATTGTTCATTAATTCATTAATCTCTCTCTCTCTCTCTCTCTCTCTCTCTCTCTCTCTCTCTCTCTCTCTCTCTCTCTCTCTCTCTCTCTCACTCACACACACACACACACCCACACTCTCTAGCAGTCTTGACAGGCAAAGTGGCAAATATTTAAATATGGGTGATAAGGCAACTGTCAGGCACTAAGGACATGAATATTAATAGTGTCATCTAATATATTTTTACTAGCAGTCATATTTATCACTGTGGTTTGCCAACTAGGTGGGTAGACAGGGTACACTCTCCGACAGATTTTCACTGGAACATTCTCTGAACATGTCCTTGATTGTGCACAAAGGGTTGTGCAAGGACAGCACTGCATTCTTTTTCTGAGACTATTTAGTTTGTCTGTCTCTTTCTCATGTCTTTCTCTATATGGTCTGTCCCACTGATAGCTGCATCCATCACAACGTCCACTGTAGCCATATTCTACAGTCACGTTCACATTCTACAGTCATATTCTAACAGCTATATTCTTTAAAGACATCCTCCAGCGATTTTTGAACTTTTACTGTTGAAAAGTTTTATCCCAAGTATAAATACAGTAAAGTACACACAATAAACAACCGCAAACTTCAAGGAGGCGGGCAGGTCATTCAAGGATTTGGTCAGATGGGAATCCGTTATGTCATCGGCCTTCCCCCTTGATTGAGTAACAATAGAGGACAAAAGTGCTGTCATGACTTACCTGGACCACCTATTGCGATGTGCCTTTTGTTAAGTAAATCAGGTGTTAAATGAGGTGAAAAGGAGACTGGAGTTCCACTTTAAGGTTGTTTATTTTGATGGTGGAGATGTTTTGAAACATTAATGGTGTCTTTTTTTCTGAATGAGCAGAAAGATGATGACACTACCCACTGGGCACACCACGTCATTTCAAATGTGGACATTTGGGTAATATTTGGTTGAGACGTTGATCATTGAGATTTCAACTTTTATTCACCCACTCAAAAAGATAGCCAACAGTTATTTTTAAAATGTTGGTACTATAGAGTTTGAAAACTATACTTGACTAATAAATCAACTACATTTAAATATTGGAACAAGGTTGGGAACATATTGTTATCTGATTTGACCAAAACACCATTAATTCAACATGTAAAAACATGTACAAAACAAAAGTCAAGAATGGTTGAAATGAAAATGTATTGCACCACAAAATAGATGGAAAAAAAAAAATGCTTTTCTGGCACAGGCTTCTGGGAACACAAATTACATACAATAAACAAAAAAAGGCACTTTCGGAAAAGGTTTTGATGCCTTTAACTTCTTAAGAACTCTCATCCCCTTAGTCATTGGCCCTCCCACTGGCCCACTTGCTGTCAGGTGCATATTTCAGGTAGGTTTACATCGCCTGTGTGGTGTCGAGAAAACGTTGCTAATTATGCTGTGAAAACAAGGAAATCCGCTAACGCTGTACTTTGATTATAAAGGTTTATTATATCAAAGGGTTACAGCTTCAATTTACAGATATCTGCAGAATATCTGGAGAATAACTGCCCAATCTCAAATATGATTATTCTGTCCTCCTTTGTTTTAACCGTGGTATTTATATCCTATGCCCTATGTAACATAATATGGGTGTTTTCCCATACAGACCAATCCCAGGAGGCCACCTAACAGACTTCCTCGGCTTTAGGGTGCCCCTATAGAACTACTCTCCAGATCCTCCCTTTAAGCTGAGTCAACATCCTCTAAAACCATTTGAAACCATTAGCAAAGTCATAAATTCCTCAGATACCACATATTCCCCCCTTCGAGACAAATTAAGTCTCGAAAACAAAAAGAATAGGATTATGACAAATAACAATTTCTCTTATTGAGTATCTCTTAACAATAAACCAAAAACACATTTTTCTATGGAGTGTAAATACATTTCTATGAAATATGAACAAATCTCTATGGAGTGTGAATACATTTCTATGAAATATGAACAAATCTTTATGGAGTGTGAGAGTGAAAAACCTGTCTGGCAGCTTTCTTTCCAAATATCCCTCCATCAATCAATCAAGACAGTAAAATTCTCTCACGGCCCCTCTGCCCCAGGCAACCACTTAAGTACTCCAGATCAATTCATACATCTTTATCAATGCATTTTAAACTATGATGCAATTTGAATACACATTGCAAACAAAATACAATCAAAAATGTCCACATTCAGGCTGGTCGAACCATCGGACCCTCCTGTGGATTCTCTCTATCCCTACCTAGACCCAATATCCCTAAGCTTCCACGAAATAAACAAAAACATCTGAGATCCCCACATGTATCCAATAACAGCAAATATCATTCTTCAAAAATTAATACAGAAAGAATATGACACAAATTATGTCTGACACATGCAAATATGTCTATATATCATTGCAGACACTGGAATGTAGTCCACTACACTTCATCTCCTCAGCAGTGTCGACTTCCAATGCATTGTCGATGATGGAATCTGAACCTTTCCACACCTTCCTTGTTCCACTTCCTCCAGTCCCTTCATATTGTCCCTTCATATTGTCCCTTCATATTGTCCATGTTTGAGTATTTGAATCCCCTCTACACATTCCCCCATATGCTTCTGGAAGAAAAGAAAAGACCAAACAGTATCTTTTGCAAAACAACACATGCAAATTAAAACATCAATATCAACAAAAAATATAAAAATGATATATAAAATGAATCACATACCATTTCCCTCCTTTGATTCATCACAAAATACTAAAATCACCATAATATTAAAAAACATTTGAAAAATGATCGGATATTCAAAAATGGATATCTATCTATCAATACTCCTTTGAGTCTTGACAGAAGGTTAAACCCTCCTATCGTTTCATTTGCAAAACCCTTCAAATTATAGGTAATATTATCTATGTTATCTCCCCAAAATTTTACACCATACCATGGAAAAAATCCCCACTTCTTTCCTAGACTTATCCTCCAATGGTAGGCTTCCCAGACTATGAAACTTCTCTCTTTCAGAATCAGATTTATCTCTTTCCCCGTGCTTCCCCTCTTTTAATTTTAAAACCTCATATGGAAGCTTCAACTTCAACATGTAACAACATCCTATCCATCCATAGGGTAAGAATATATTCTCTCACCACAAACCCCAGATGTTTCTAAAATCCCCAATAGTCACATTACCATGCAACACTTCTCTCTCCATTAAAGTCCTTCTCTTCTTACTAAATTAAACATCAAAAGTTACATCATATTTCTCATTACTAACCTTATGTTCATGCTTACCCCAAAGTCATCATATAATCATCACCATCTGATATTCCCCTAAACATCCTCTTTCCATCATATGTTTTATTTCAACAAAAACAGATTTTAGCCCTCACTGGTTTCACCTCCACTGCTTCATGAAGCGCTGTTAACTGATTTTCCTTCCTATCTAACAAATTCACATAGGTTAATTCATTTAACCAATAACACTTAAACCTAGGCCTAAACAAATGCTTACACAACAACATTATTTTATCTCTTAATGATTGTTGCTGATACAACAGCCCTTATAAAGCATACGATTGACACATACTTGATAGAGGTTTAGCTACCTTCTCTAAAATTCAACCCCATGTTCCTAGTGCTAGAATTCTCAACAGACATTTACCCTCAAGATTCCTCACTGATCTTACAGTATGAGTTAACTTCTTGAACCAAAGATTCCTACCTGCCCATCCATCTTTAATTTCCAAACAGAAGAATTAAATCCATATGCCTTCCATTTAGTTTCTCTCTACCCTAACGAACCGTATTGATCAGATATATCTTCTTGTCTTCCATTAAAATCAAACAACTCATCCTGTACCTCCATGATAGTATTCTCCCTCTAACATTACTCAAAATAAGTTAGCAATCACTCATAACCCTCTTCCACTTCATATCATTTTACAAAATATACTTCCTTTCACTAGGTGAAACAGCTTCTACTTCTTGTCCTCATAACAACACTTCTTCTCCATAAATATCTCTCCACATGAGAGGAATCTCACCTCTAATAATAATAACAATAATAATATGCCATTTAGCAGACGCTTTTATCCAAAGCGACTTACAGTCATGCGTGCATAATTTTTTTTTGGGTGTATGGGTGGTCCGGTCCCGGGGATCGAACCCACTACCTTGGCGTTACAAGCGCCGTGCTCTACCAGCTGAGCTACAGAGGACCACCCATGTGTAGAGGACCACCTCTACACATTCCTTCTCTCACATCTACAAGGAAGATGAGCTGTACCACCCATCCTAACCCTAATGACAGTATTTTATACATTTATAGCTTTAATAACTGTCAATGTTGAAAGAGTTGAATTGCTTCTCACTGTTGTTATAATATCCCCCTGCTGGGAATTGTAAATATAGATACTGCAATCACCCTCAATCTTCACTCTTCTCTTATCATTCAACAACGCATACTTTCTCAATGCATCTGCTCCTTACAGATCTAAACTCCTACCATATCTATCTTCCCACTGAACTCTAAATTTCCCTTCACCACTGTTCTCTCTCTCTTCCTACTAACATTGAAGCTGAGCTGACTGTCCTAGAGTTCCTTCAACCCTAGTTTTCTTAACTTTTTTAATCTGACTTTTCTCCTAACTTTTCAAAAACCATTTCACTGATTTAGCCACAAATTCCTTTCCCTCTAATTTTAGGATATTTGATCCGGAAGTCCCCACCTGCTTATGACTTCTTTACACAAAAACATGGCAAACGATTGAGCATCTTTTAGCTTAGTTTGACATCTTATGCACCTCTTGGTGTAGGAATGTAACCAAGAATAACAGTCACCCCTTATAAACCTTATTTTTCAGACAGATGGTCCTCCTTCCTATGATATAGTCAATCTTTTCAAGCAAATATGGTTCCCAAAAACCCTACTCCTTTATGATCTGTCTCCTTGCAACATTAGCTAACCCCTAGCTTCCTAAATCATCAGACCTAATAGGTCTAGAGGCGCTACTATCAACCCCTCATGGTTTCTCCCCAAAACAACAATTGATTCCTACTCTAAGGATTTTTTCTCTTGTCTTCAAAACACCTGCTTTTGAAAGTCCTTCAATTTCTGGTTCAATCCCTTGGATTGCTTCATCTTTCAATGGATACTGATTCTTCCAAGGAGGTCTGCCTCCTCAAAATCTTCACTGAGATTTCCAATCCAGAATACTGTAGACAAATCCATCTCTGTCATCATCAACAATTGGTAAACCTTTTCCTTTGGCACTTCTACCAGACAGCCGTCTGGTGTACATCTTATTGTACAGTTCAACTTACACAATGCATCTCTTCCCAACAATGCAATAGGTATATGTTCTGATACCAGTATGGGTATTGTAATTTTCTAATTTTCATAGCAGAGCTCAATTGGTTCCTTAAGAGTAATCAACTGTTTTACTCCCTCAAATCCCTATCCTAATTAGTTAATTTTGACATAGTGAGATGTGTAACCTCTTCAGGCTGAACACAGATAAAAGCCTTTCCGCTATCCATCATCACTTCCCATGGTCCGTTGTTTATTTTCACTTCAATTGTTTGATCTTTTTCCGGTCCTGATGCTACCAGCTGACACCCCCCTTTCGGATCTTCTAGGCACCCCTAGAATCCTTGCTCCTTGCCCCTATAGGGTTCACCTGTCCTCCAGATGATCTTCACTTGCTCCTGTATCTTCCTCTGAAATTCTTTCTTGTGTTTCCTTCTGGCCCATTACACTCACAGCAAAGTCACCAACCTATCCACAATCATAACACACTTCTCAAGATTGCTGGAAGTATGGCTTAAATCTTCCTCCTCTTCCTAAGCCTTCTCGTCCTCTTCCTCTCCAATTCTTTCAGTCCAGAAACTATCTATGGATATGAAACAGCTTGTACCACTAGTTGTGGCTGGTACAATTGCATTTGACCTTGTTCAGTTGAAGCTGTGGCAGTGGTTGTTGATTTGGTGCACACTGATTCTTCATAACCAAAGCTTTTCTTCTCCTTCTTATTTTCCCCCAGTTGTATTTCATCAAGTTTTCTGAGAGTTTCTTGGTCCTGTTCTTTCTAGTTGTTGACATATCGGTATTCTTCAAAGGCTTATATTCTAAGTTCTGTCCTCGAAATATCATCTTCTTACTTGTGCTCTCTTTCCTTTCCTCAATGTATTATTCTCCTCCTCCAATTCTTGGGATCCTTTTCTCAGCAGTTTTTTCTTCTCTTCTGTATCTTCAGCTTCTTGAGTTGTTCTTCCAGTTCTCTTACTCCTTCTAAATTATTCCCCTTATCCAGGCATAATACACATCGGTCTATATCTCTTTCTATTTCTTCTGTGCTAGTCATTGTAGGATAAAATCCTCTTGAACATAAACCACCTTTAATCTCCAAATCTTCATTGCTTTCTCCATCTTCACTTTCCTCAGAGATCGAATCTCTAGTATCCTTCTTCTTCCTCCAACTTCCATCTTCCTGAACCCCACTCTACCCTTAGTTTCCAGACATCTCGTTTTCTTCTTACTTTTGGAGTTTTGATTCATCTTTATGGTCGTTTCTGCTTCTCCTCTCTCTATTATTCAATCACTTTCATCATGTTGATGACGTCAGGGTTAAAAAGTCCCTTCCACTAGCCATGGTTGTTCAATGTCAGGCCAACGTTTATTCCCTTTCCAGATAACCTTGCAATACCATTAACTAAAGGTTTACTATTTTCTACTACATCAACAGGAGTAATTACCTTCATAGTTTTTATGTCATTTTTCCCCCTTGTAACAACTCTTTTATATTCCTTTATTGTGAATTATTTCATTATTTTAGACTATATAGCCTATAGTTTCCCTCTTATTTTTATATATTTTTTTCTTCCCCAAATTAATTAATTAATCAATTAATTTATTCATAAATTTATTTATTTGTATCAATTTATTTATTTTTATTTTACCAAATTATTGATTAGTGCCAATCTTACCACATCCAATCAGGAAAAGTAAATGAAAGTAGTCAACTTCAGAGCCACCCAAAAATAAAGACCTCTAATCCAGCAACACTACAGTACTCACAACCCCATTGCTTAATAAGCACCCAATTACCTTAACTTTACAGAATAATGTCAGTACTCGATTCCCCACTCAACTCTAATCAAACCCACTCATGCACAAAAACTCCTAAATGAAATTCTTAATTACATCCATTGATCAGTCTGTTGCCAAGTTTTTGTCAAATTGTCATAACATCAAATATGCTAGGCAACCAAAATATCCTCTATGGGAAGGTACGTTTTGTAAATAGAACAGTACTGGCCTTGATTTGACTCAATCCGTTGCAGCACATTCTGTCGCATGATGCACTCGTCAGCACTTCCTCTCTCTCTCTGTCTCCTCCTTCTTATCACTCATATGACAAAAGAACAAAGAAACAGACAATAATTTAGTAGTTTATGCACTCACTGAGTTATTTCAACCATTCAATACTCCTCTAGTCACACAGCCTTGTGCAGGTCTACAATTGTATCCCTGATGTCCTTACACAGCTCTCTGGTCTTGGCCATTGTGGAGAGGTTGGAGTCTGTTTGATTGAGTGTGTGGACAGGTGTCTTTTATACAGGTAACGAGTTCAAACAGGTGCAGTTAATACAGGTAATGAGTGGAGAACAGGAGGGCTTCTTAAAGAAAAACTAACAGGTCTGTGAGAGCCGGAATTTTTACTGGTTGGTAGGTGATCAAATACTTATATCATGCAATAAAATGCAAATTAATTACTTAAAAATCATACAATGTGATTTTCTGGATTTTTGTTTTAGATTCCGTCTCTCACAGTTGAAGTGTACCTATGATAAAAATTACAGACCTCTACATGCTTTGCAAGTAGCAAAACCTGCAAAATCGGCAGTGTATCAAATACTTGTTCTCCCCACTGTACATACATACATTTTAAGAGGCTTATCCCATTCCTATGGACCCCTAAGGCAGTATGCTACCTCCATTGCGCCGTATAATTCCATTGTTCCTAAATTTCTGCTACCACGAGTTCCGCGGACATTCGATGAGCGGTCACATCAATCATATAATTCGTCAACCATATGTTGAGCGGTAACTTGCAACCGAATATATATACCACAACCTCGAGTCCCCGGGACTCACCTAAATACACCTAACGTGTTTTTAGGATTTTCGGCCCATCCTAATGATCGCCTCCTTAGAGGGCTTCCATAGATTTGCAATGGCCTAATTTGTATACATTTACCTTGGCCTTATTCCTTCATTCTATTCTTCAATAGTTATAGACACTCCCCCCTGTTTGCGTTGCTTTCAACGCAAACACATTTAGAATGGACTCCTATCCCACAGCAAATAACAGCAAAGCACACACGCAAGTTCTTAACGGTGCATTCATTCAACGCACACACACAGACACACGAACTGACCAGTGCCCAAAGTAGCGAGAAAACTCACCCTTATCTGCCGGACTCTGGAGCGAGAGTCAGCTCGGCGCCCATGAATGGAACGCTGAGAAAAGACGCAACACGACCCAAATACCTCGTCGCCATTTTGTGGTGTCGAGAAAACGTTGCTAATTATGCTGTGAAAACAAGGAAATCCACTGACGCTGTACTTTGATTATAAAAGTTTATTATATCAAAGGGTTACAGCTTCAATTTACAGATATCTGCAGAATATCTGGAGAATAACCGGCCAATCTCAAATATGATTATTCTGTCCTCCTTTGTTTTAACCGTGGTATTTATATCCTATGCCCTATGTAACATAATATGGGTGTTTTCCCATACAGACCAATCCCAGGAGGCCACCTAACAGACTTCCTCGGCTTTAGGGTGCCCCTATAGAACTACTCTCCAGATGCTCCCTTTAAGCTGAGTCTACATCCTCTAAAACCATTTGAAACCATTAGCAAAGTCATAAATTCCTCAGATACCACACCTGTAATATATCTGCCTCTGTAGCCTTTGATTCGCCAAGACTCATACCTGCTGTAAAGGGGGAAAACAAATATTAGCTAGAAAAGGTATTCAAATGTCATGTAAAAGGTCATGATTTGGACTCCACTGTCCCTATAATGACACTGCAAATGCTGGAGTCCTCAAAGGCCCTCTTCCCTTTGTTACCTTTCATAGTCATTGTTGACATGAGGCCATTTGTCAGGGTTCTGTATAGAACACAAGGCCATTTGTCAGGGTTCTGTATAGAACACAAGGCCATTTGTCAGGGTTCCGTATAGAACTCAAGGCCATTTGTCAGGGCTCCGTATAGAACACAAGGCCATTTGTCAGGGTACTGTATAGAACACAAGGCCGTTCGTCAGGGTTCCGTTTAGAACACAAGGCCGTTTGTCAGGGTTCTCTATTGAACACAAGGCCGTTTGTCAGGGTTCCGTATAGAACACAAGGCCATTTGTCAGGGTTCCGTATAGAACACAAGGCCATTTGTCAGGGTTCCATATAGAACACAAGGCCATTTGTCAGGGTTCTGTATAGAACACAAGGCCGTTCGTCAGGGTTCTTTACAGAACACAAAATATGTACTTTACAAGCAACACACCATGACTTAATCTAAAAGTGAAACAAATATGGTAATAGTTTACCTGTGCATTGCTCTCTTCACCCAGTCTGGGATGTCTTTCCCCCCAGTTTTGAGATCTGAGATATCTGTAATTTTACAAAAGGACACTAATGTATTACACATGTATAGTCATTTTCCATCCAGTACTACATGGCAATATAATGTCATTCAACTCATACCAATTAAACATTTCATTTCTCACCATGCATTTTCGAAAATCATTCTCCATTAGCTGCTCTTCCATCTTTAGTCAATATTCCTCGGGCTCGTTCAGGTTGAAGTCGAATTTCTCAACCAGATTTGGGCGACTGTCCTTTAAAAAGGTCACAGATCTCACAAAGGAGATGTAGGACTCTTTTTTTGAAATTCTGAAACGTAGTAGTTTAACATTTATTCACTTCCAAATATAACAGCGTAATTTCATTATCGTAAAAAAATGTCTTAAAAATAAATGAGTCATACTTGCTTCCGGGATAAGAAAAAGGTTTGAGCCTTTGCAGTTCTTTGGTGAGGGGGACCTCTCATCTGAAGAGACAGAAGGAAACCTCAGTCTCCCACATTACCTATCCCTGGAGCTTAAGATTCTCTGCGGTAAAATATTGGACAACATGGCAATTCATGGTACAATTAGAATACCTTTCCCAAATACATGAAGAATGAGAATAAGGGGTTGACTTACGTTGTTAAGGGCTTGGTGGCTTGCGTGGTGTTTCAGTTTGCCATTTCCCCTCACCACCAATACTTGGTGGCTTGCAGGGCATTTTAGCCATTTGCTTCTTAAGCCTTGTTCACATTGTCAGTTTGAAGTGACTCAAATCCATTTTTTTTGTGTATCCGATTCGAATCCGTTCTTTTTTCTGCAGTCTGAACAGCCGAAAAGCACATGGAATTGGCTATTTCAAGCCACATTTCAAACCACCTTCTTAGGTGGTTTGAAGTCAGATACAATCTGATTCCTGGCCATGAGACGTGTGTCTGAACGGTCAAATCTGATTTATTTGCTCACAAGTGGTTTTAGACTGTTATTTGGCATATGTTGTTGCATGCTAGCTACTCTGTTGACAGTTTGACAAGAACATGTCAAACTGTCACATCTTATCCTTTGAGGCTTTAAAAGTCTTCTTACAGTATACAAACGTCCATGGAAAGCATTGTTGTCACCTTAGCTTGCTACATTCTGTAACTTCTAAGTGATAGGAAGCATGAGTACCACCAATCAGCCTACACCACTGTGCACACACCCATCATTACTATGACAACTAGCTTAGCCATGTCAGCAAATGACTGCTGTCTGAACACACAAATCCTATTTGGTCAATTGTAACTTACTGTTTGGACAGTCAGTACTCCAAAACAGATTTTAAAAACAAAACTGATTTGAGCATTAAGGCCTACAGTGTGAACAAGGCTTTAATGGCACTGGCACTGGTTTTCTGGGGCTTCAGAACAGATTTTAGTGGGGGCTTGGGTAGGCCCCAAAAAATTATACACATTAGTAAGGCAATGTAAAAGGCAACCTAAACACAATCTAATTTCAACCAAAGTTTAAACCAAAATGATAAATGGAGAGTTTCATACTTGTGTCTGTCACAGGAAAAGGGTCTGATCCCTTACAGCGATTTGGTGAGGGGGATTCCTCGATTAAGAAGGCGGCCGAGCCCTCATTCTCCAGGATTAAGCCATGTGAGAGACCAAGATGATTCTCTAAAATAAAAGATTGGACAACATAATGCCAATTGTTTTTCCAATTAGAATACCTTTCTCAAATACAATGGTCAAGAATAAGGAGTTGGCTTATGTTGTGAAGGGTCGTCCTCACTGTCATTACTTGGTGGCTTGTGCTGCGTTTTAGCCTTTTGCTTCTTGGCAGCAGTGGCAGAGTTTTTCTGGTGCGTCAGGGCATATTTTTGTGGGGGCTTGGGTAGACCTTTGCCTGAAAATAAACATGCAAGTGTAAAATAACATCCAGCCTTTTTCTATTTGTCGTGTCTTTACGTTTTATTGACGTGGAAGAAGACTATAAAAAAGTCAACCTAAACATATTACCAAACTTTAAACCAAAATTCTACAACATGCCAAAGTTAACCTACCAAGTTCCTACCCCTAGCCTGGAAATCCAGACGGACTTCAGCTAAGTTTCACGTTTGTTTCACTACACTAACAATGGTGAAACATGGAGTGATTCCATCTGGGTTGAGGCTAACTTCCCACTAGCCACACACTTGTCGATTTGAAAGGATCAGTTAAAGTAATACTGTAAAAGGTCCTCCCAGTCAATCAAAAGGCAAGGTAGTTGTTCAGTGGCTAGGGTTTAGGGACCAGGGGTTGATTAGTAATCAGCATTGCAGGCTACCATACTTACATAACTTGCCAGTAGAGGTGGGCGATTACATTCCTCATGCGATTCTAAACACACAACAATATACAGACTTAAAACCATGCCAAGCTAATTGAATGGACACAAACTGTCAATGCGTGTTTAAACATACCGGTTATTACACTTCACTGGCTTCGGTGATTTCGACGACTTCACATTGCTGTATTGATTCTGAATGGTGGGGTGAGGGTTTGAACAACTTAACAGTCATTTTTTACTTTTAAAACTTTTTACTTATTGCATTTTCAATTATAATGTATCTGCTATTTCTGTGATGTCAGTTTTATGCTCAGAAGTATGAAATTACTTCAATTTCACAGACGGTGTAGACCAATCCTTTACTGCTTTGTCATATTTGTTTGGGGGACACCACACAGTTTGGTCTTTGATCCAGTGCTCTGGAATAACTTCCTTCTAATTTTCCATCCACACTGCTCTGGCCCACATCCTCTGAGGTTAGAACCTGGGGAAATAGACAGTCAGTATAATATAAGGCCTAATTGCAAACCAAACTATTCCAATAGATGTGATCTTACTTGGTAACACTGTGCAACAGAGATATAACTGTGTATTGCTTATGATAGGGAAGACACAGCCTTGCTGATGAGGTCCTTGGGATAAATAATTGATCTTGCATTTGCGGATATATGAAATACTTGCAATGTTGAAGTCTTTGGAGGCATATTGAAGAAGTTGTCAGTTTGAGTATGGTCAATGACATCACAGACAAGGTTTCCACTGTCTCTTATTTATTTTACAAATGCATATTTGTCCTGGAGGAGGAAGCAACCAATCTCATATGTTATTCTTGATGTATGGTTGGATGTTCTTGGCAGAATGTTTCACCTCGTCGCTTGTACCAATGGATTATGTGGGCTTTTGATGGCACGTTTAAGCCACTGCAAATGGTTCTCAAACCAATTAAGGTCATTGAGTGAGCAGTTGTGAAATGCACCATCTGCCAAGTGAGTGAGACCATGTACATTGTACAATGTACTGTAAATGTATCACCATAGATACTCTTGCTCATCTCAACAAAGTGCATCAGGAGCTGTTTGGCATAATCAAGTAATGCCTCCTCCTGTCATCAGCTGAATCTAGCAAAATTGACATGGCTACACTGAGGGACATAAAGTGGTGATAGACCTTTTTGGAAACAACATCCTTCAATACTATGGGACCCGTGTAGAGCAAAAACCGCCTGTATTCAGTGGCCTTCCATAGCTCAAGTTCTGCCAGTGACCAAGGTTTTCGGGCAAATTATTTTGGCAAAAAAAGGAGATCAGAGCCTCTGACGACTTGGTTTTCTGAGAGGAAAACCCTTGTTTAAGGAAAATCAACATCCTCCTCACGACACCCAAGCACACCATATGCATAGAATCTAATGGAAACCCTGAAATACAAGAAACTCCAGCATCTATCAATGGAGATGTAGGTCTCTTCACAGTCCCCAGGTCCAGAACAGAGGCTTGGAAACACACAGCATTAAATAGAGCCACGACTAAATGGAACTCTGACACCTCAGGTAACTCAAGCTAGCAATAAAACCAGATTTAAAAAACTGATAAAAGACCACCTTACAGGGACTGTGAAGGGACAGACAGACATTTTTATGCATGTTGTATTGTATTTTGCATTGTATTATGTATTGTATTATGTATGTGATACATGGTTGGGATACAACTGTGATATGTGGTTGTCTCGCCTGGCTATCTTAAAACCTCTACAGGATCGGTGTCCCTTATACGGGACGGTTGTTGCTCAATATGCGATATGTGACTAGAATGGTGTTGTAAACAACAGCCAACTTTCCGGGACACAGACATGTCTTATATGGGCAGAAAGCTTAAATTATTTTTAATCTAACTGCAGTGTCCAATTTACAGTAGCTATTACAGCTAAAAAATACCATGCTATTGTTTGAGGATAGTGCACAACAACACTTTTATCACGGCAACTGTTTTGGTACATTCACATCTGAAGGTAAATAATGTACTTACATTCAGTAATCTTACCCTGATTTGTCATCCTGAGGGTCCCAGAGATAAAATGTAGTGTAGTTTTGTTTGAAAAATCAATTTTTATATTCAAATGTAGGAACTGGGTTCTACAGTTTGACTTCTGACTCCACACCCACCCCGCCCGGGCATCTAGATGTGTGAAGGTTAGTGTCTTTTCTGTAGGGAAGCTAATGATCCATCATTTATGACATTCCTGGGAGTGTGCAAACTTAATGTTGTATTACCATTGCATTTTTGTATGTTCTCTATAGTTATATACTTGAAAACCAATTCGGCACATTTGGGAAAACTCCTGGCAGACTTCACACAAGATATTGTGTAGTGATGCAATTCTTCACTGGATCAGTCTGAAACTTTGAACACACACTGCTGCCATCTGGTGGACAACATCTACATTACATCTAGAATCCTACATCACTGTCTGGTTCTTTGTCTTGCATTTCAAAGATGAAAATAAATAACCTATCTTTTACCAGATCTAATGTGTTATATTCTCCTACATTAATTTCACATTTCCACAAACTTCAAAGTGTTTCCTTTCAAATGATATCAATAATATGCATATCCTTGCTTCAGGTCCTGAGCTACAGGCAGTTAGATTTGGGTATGTCATTTTTGGCGAAAATTGAAAAAAAGGGTCTGATCCTTAAGAGGTTGATAAATGCACTAGCTGTGGGTCACTCTGGATGGGAGCATCTGCTGAATGGCTGAATTGAAATGTAAATGTAGTGAGAATATCTAACATTAGGAACACCTTCCTAATATTGAGTTGCACCCCCCTCCTTTTGCCCTCTCAATTCGTCATGGCATGGACTCTACTAGGTGTCGAAAGCATTCCACAGGGATGCTGGCCCATGTTGACTCCAATGCTTCCCAACGTTGTGTCAAGTTGGCTGGATGTCCTTTGGGTGGTGGGCCATTCTTGATACACATAGTAAACTGTTGAGCGTGAAAAACCCAGCAGTGTTGCAGTTTTTGACACAAACCGGTGTGCCTGGCACCTACTCCCATACCCCATTCAAAGGCACTTCAATCTTTTGTCTTGCCCATTCACCTTCTGAATGGCACACATACAATATACATGTCTCACCTGTCTCCTCCCTTTCAGCTACACTGATTGAAGTGGATTTAACAAGTTACATAAATAAGGGATAGTATTTTTCACCTGGATTCACCTGGTCAGTCTATGTCAGGTGTTCTTAATGTTTTGTATATTCAGTGTATATTGAATATAAAATGAAAAACAGACAATGATTAAACAGTGAGAATATACAGACATTTCAACATCTAAAATATGATGAAAATGTGATGTGGATCTGATGTTGCATGTTCATCGTATTTACAACACCACATGACATGAATTGTGTTGCAATTTCCACATATATTCTACATTCAATTTTTAACCATTCTAAGTGGAATATTCAACGCAACTTCAACGTATACATAGTTTTGATGATTATGTTGAAATTAGATTGACGTAACAACCTGTTAGTCATTGTATTTAAGTTGAAGTTTTACCGTAATTTCGATGTTTCCAATGCTGGTTGAAATTATATGAAAACAGTACTGGTTGATGACTTTTTGCAAAGCCAAATGTGTTTCAAACATAGATTCATCGTCACAATAAGTTGACAAATTACATTGAAACAACATTGCTTCAACCAGTTTGTCCCCAGTGGGTACTAAGGTTGTTGATGAAAAAAACCAAGAGGCTTGTGGTTTGAATTGAAATACATCTACAATATCCTTTGGGGATTTTGGGGCAGAGCCAGCTAGACCAACAGAGATTGAAAAAGGCTGAGTTTGGTACTTAGAATGAGGCAGGAAAACAGCCCTTAGAGTCATAAATCAATAATCTGAGATTTTACGGTGGCTGCGAGTTGAGAAGATCCCTCTTAAAAGCCATTGTCTGTAAGGCAGAGAGAGACCTGTGATGACTATTAAATGATGGAGGCAGGCTTTTGTGCTGCATAAATACAGGAGTGACACAGCCCAGCCCACAGCAACTGAAGGAGGATGTGGCTGTGACTCTGTTTCAATTTCTGAACATAAGATTGTTGGGGAAAACACTGTATTCTCAGTTCTGTTAGCTTGGAGGACTAAAGGGTTATGTGAATGTCAAGTGTCAATGGATGTGTCAGTGAACTAACAAGAGCACTGAGTTAGAGAGGTGTTCAGGTCCTAAATGTATGAAAGGACATACTCAATTACATTTACTAGTTTTTCCATGAGCCAAAAAAAGGCTTTAGTAAAGGAGTGGTGTGGAATTTCTGTATAAACCAAGAGTAATTGTCATGAGAAAGAGTGTAACTTTAAACACTGAACCTTAGTATTGAAAGCCAGCCTCCCTCTGTCTTGAATTGTTGCTGTGGAATTGCATCCGTTGACATTAACTGAGGCTGAGAGTGAGAAATGATTTAATCATTATCATTCATGACCAGAAACACAGAGGCCTCCAGCTCTCTGTGTTGAACCACAGCCAGTGTGCCACTGAAATTACAGCTGTAATTGATTATTTGGGAGACAATGACAACATCAGAAATCTGGTGCAAAACACATTTCGGGAAGAGCTCAGGCTTATGTAAGAACAAACTGACATGAATACCAAACAGACTGTCACTTTTAGAAACGGTTGTATAGAGCCATTCCAGAACATGGTGTTTGCCAGCTTCCTGAGAGGTGTGAGGAGTTTTAGACACAGTCCCCTAATGACTATAGAAAGAAGTTGTGCCGGGCTGCCACCGGTGAAGTATAATGAATGGTCTCATTTTCAGCCGTTTTCAATTTGTCTCGTTATGGCCCCCGGCCGCAGCCACGTCGCCATATTTTGTTAAGTTCAGCAGTGAGGTTAGATCAATTTGTTTGCTAAACAGTATAATTGTGCTTCAGCTCCATTGGCACTCTTAAAAGGGCCAATTTGTGAAACATGGAGAGAGTCTCGCACGCACAGAGAAGCCAAAATTGCTCTCTTCTTGAATTGCACAGCAAATCCATTCATTTGGAGAGAAAATTAATATTTTCTCCAAACACTAGAAGCCATTATATCTGGGATTTGTTGACATTTCAGTGAGTGCCTTTTTGCATATTTAAAATCCTGAACAATATGCTGAGGATTATTTCTCAATATTTGCACACCGGAGAGAATTAACCTGCCGTATTAATGTAATTTTTTGACTCCAGCTTCTGTTTCAGTGAACTGCTGTGTTTGCTGGCGTAGGGCACTGTTATCGTGAGACAAATGTGCTGCAGTAGTTAATTTGGAGCATTATTATACACCTTTTACCCAAATATTGGCTACAGCTGAAGTATGAAATCAACAGGATAGGCTAGCCATGCTTCAACAAGCTACAATCATTGTGATTAGAGCTCTATAAAATCGAATTCCCCTTGGTAAGGGACTATTTTGTTTTGACAAAACACTGACGTTTTCTGACATTTAGCTGGACAAATCAGTTTTCTCCAGGATGCCTGTGTTACTGAGATATGAGGGGATGTCGAGTCACAAACCTGTTGCTTCTGCTGTCAGAGACCCAGCTAGACTTCCAAAGACCAGTAACACTGTTCTGTTGTTGAACGGCAATGATCCTAATAGACCATGTCCTCAGTCATTATTTCATGTCAAGCCTTACTGTACTTCAAAGGTTCCCAGTGTTCTTTGTGTGTACATTTCGTTCAACCTCAGTTCTTTTCCGTGTCTATTTCTGCCTTATTCATGTTCTTTGTAATTCACTCTTTATTGAAGTCACTGCCTTCCCTGATAAAGATGGTAGAATGTTTAGAGATTTGGTGACATACTCGGTGGCAGATGACACAACAGAGCCATCGCTCCTAGCATGGGTTGTTAATCAACGGCTGTGTGAATGACTCATATACAGTGGGGGAAAAAAGTATTTAGTCAGCCACCAATTGTGCAAGTTCTCCCACTTAAAAAGACGAGAGAGGCCTGTAATTTTCATCATAGGTACACGTCAACTATGACAGACAAAATGACAACAAAAAAATCCAGAAAATCACATTGTAGGATTTTTAATGAATTTATTTGCAAATTATGGTGGAAAATAAGTATTTGGTCAATAACAAAAGTTTCTCAATACTTTGTTATATACCCTTTGTTGGCAATGACACAAGTCAAACGTTTTCTGTAAGTCTTCACAAGGTTTTCACACACTGTTGCTGGTATTTTGGCCCATTCCTCCATGCAGATCTTCTCTAGAGCAGTGATGTTTTGGGGCTGTCACTGGGCAACACAGACTTTCAACTCCCTCCAAAGATTTTCTATGGGGTTGAGATCTGGAGACTGGCTAGGCCACTCCAGGACCTTGAAATGCTTCTTACGAAGCCACTCCTTTGTTGCCCGGGCGGTGTGTTTGGGATCATTGTCATGCTGAAAGACCCAGCCACGTTTCATCTTCAATGCCCTTGCTGATGGAAGGAGGTTTTCACTCAAAATCTCACGATACATGGCCCCATTCATTCTTTCCTTTACACGGATCAGTCGTCCTGGTCCCTTTGCAGAAAAACAGCCCCAAAGCATGATGTTTCCACCGCCATGCTTCACAGTAGGTATGGTGTTCTTTGGATGCAACTCAGCATTCTTTGTCCTCCAAACACAACGAGTTGATTTTTTACCAAAAAGTTCTATTTTGGTTTCATCTGACCATATGACATTCTCCCAATCCTCTTCTGGATCATCCAAATGCACTCTAGCAAACATCAGACGGGCCTGAACATGTCCTGGCTTAAGCAGGGGGACACGTCTGGCACTGCAGGATTTGAGTCCCTGGCGGCGTAGTGTGTTACTGATGGTAGGCTTTGTTACTTTGGTCCCAGCTCTCTGCAGGTCATTTACTAGGTCCCCCCGTGTGGTTCTGGGATTTTTGCTCACCGTTCTTGTGATCATTCTGACCCCACGGGGTGAGATCTTGCGTGGAGCCCCAGATCGAGGGAGATTATCAGTGGTCTTGTATGTCTTCCATTTCCTAATAATTGCTCCCACAGTTGATTTCTTCAAACCAAGCTGCTTACCTATTGCAGATTCAGTCTTCCCAGCCTGGTGCAGGTCTACAATTTTGTTTCTGGTGTCCTTTGACAGCTCTTTGGTCTTGGCCATAGTGGAGTTTGGAGTGTGACTGTTTGAGGTTGTGGACAGGTGTCTTTTATACTGATAACAAGTTCAAACAGGTGCCATTAATACATGTAACGAGTGGAGGACAGAGGAGCCTCTTAAAGAAGAAGTTACAGGTCTGTGAGAGCCAGAAATCTTGCTTGTTTGTAGGTGACCAAATACTTATTTTCCACCATAATTTGCAAATAAATTAATTAAAAATCCTACAATGTGATTTTCTGGAAAAAAAATCTCAATTTGTATGTCATAGTTGACGTGTACTTATTATGAAAATTACAGGCCTCTCTCATCTTTTTAAGTGGGAGAACTTGCACAATTGGTGGCTGACTAAATACTTTTTTCCCCCACTGTAGATTCATCTGAAATCCTCTACACCCCATTATTCCAAAGTACAAACACACACATAATAATATGCCATTTAGCAGATGCTTTCATCCAAAGCGACTTACAGTCATGTGTGCATACATTTTTACATATGGGTGGTCCCGGGGATCGAACCCACTACCCTGGCGTTACAAGCACCATGCTCTACCAATTGAGCTACAGAGGACCACACATGTGCACTAACGTGCAAGTGCAGGTGTGCATGCACACACACTCGCACGCACTCTCACACACACACACACCCCCACACACCCTAAAGTCACTACTGTATAAAAGCAAGTCTTCATACTTTGCCTGTTGTGACACATCTCATTATAAGAGAGGAACACTTGCACCACAGCCTGTCTAATGTTCCCTCTCATCTCAGCAACAGTCCTAATTAATAAAGGGTTATGTAATGGCATTGGCAGTGATTTACAGTAATTAGGCCATTGAAAGGTTAACTGCCAGGTCTGCTCCCACGTCCACAGCAGTCAGAAACCTCACTGAGCCCGGCTAATTGCCTTTAATACAGATACTTATCACCACTGATGAAGCAGACCTTCTCGTCATTGCAAAGAGAACATGGCTCTGACCGAAAAGGTTATATGTTCATGTGAAAGAGTAGACATGTATTATTGTAATACTTACAGTATCTGCAATGCAATGCAATGAAAGATAATGTAAGTGAGGTTCTTCAGGTGTTACAGAAGTGGAATCTTGTTCACCTGTTATGCATCAGAACGAATTGGATTAAAACCCAGTCCTATCTGGTTTTGCATTGTCAATGGACATTGCTTTGACTGAGACTTCTGTTCACATTGTCAGTTAAACTTTATATTTCATGTCTTAATCAATTAGTTGAGTCCTCCTTCACTGGCAAGTCTGACCCTCACCCTTTCATCTTGAGTGATTTATTTAAAATAATTACATGAACTACTGGACTATGAATAATTGCTACTTTGTTCCCATGATTGACCATCTATGCTCAGTCTGCGTGAATGTCACGTACGTTCATCGACGGGTCAGACCAAGGCGCAGCGTGATATGCATACATGTTTATTTAAATGAATAAACAACCGACAAAGCAATGAAACGTGAAGTCCAAGGCAGCACAACACAACATACCTTAACCAGAACAAGATCCCACAACCCACTAGTGCCAATAGGCTGCCTAAGTATGGTCCCCAATCAGAGACAACGAGCGACAGCTGCCTCTGATTGGGAACCACACCGGCCAACATAGAAATAGACATACTAGAACACCAACATAGAAATACCCAACATAGAGCATACACACCCTGACTCAACATTTAAGCGTCCCCTGAGTCAGGGCGTGACAGTACCCCCCAAAGGTGCGGACTCCGACCGCACAACATAAACATAACAGGGTAGGGGCCGGGCGGATCCGGCTCCGGGCGTGACAACCACCGATTCTCCGCCTCCCTGTTGCGCCCCTGGTCTGGTCTGGACCTCGGCGCGCTGCTTGCCCTCTCCTTCCTCCCACGAAGTACCAAGCCCTGTCTGGACACTAGTGTGGGAGACCCCGAACCTGGAGAGGGGCTGACTTCTGGGTCTGGACTGGAACCGCTGACTGGAGCTGGACCCGACGACGGTGGAGCGAACTGCTCTGGCTCCGGAGTGGAGCCACTGACCGGAGCTGGATCAGGCACCGGTGGAGCGGACTGCTCTGGCTCCGGAGTGGAGACGCTGACCGGAGCTGGACTGGACCCCGGTGGAGCGGATTGCTCTGGCTCCGGAGTGGAGCAGCTGACCGGAGCTGAATTGGGCACCGGTGGAGCGGACTGCTCTGGCTCCGGAGTGGATCCGCTGACCGGAGCTGGACTGGACCCCGGTGGAGCGGATTGCTCTGGCTCCGGAGTGGAGCAGCTAACCGGAGCTGGATCAGGCACCAGTGGAGCGGACTGCTCTGGCTCCGGAGTGGAGCAGCTGACCGGAGCTGGATCAGGCACCGGTGGAGCGGACTGCTCTGGCTCCGGAGTGGAGCAGCTGACCGGTGCCGGACCAGGCACCGGTGGAACAGGCACGGGCTGTGCCGGACTGGACACACGCACCACTGGCTTGGTGCGAGGAGCAGGAACAGGCCGGGCCGGGCTGGCGACGCGCACCACTGGCTTGGTGCGAGGGGCAGGAAAAGGCCGGGCCGGGCTGGCGACGCGCACTACTGGCTTGGTGCGAGGGGCAGGAACAGGCTGGGCTGGGCTGGCGACGCGCACCACTGGCTTGGTGCGAGGGGCAGGAACAGGCCGGGCCGGGCTGGCGACGCGCACCACTGGCTTGGTGCGAGGGACAGGAACAGGCCGGACCGGGCTGGCGACGCGCACCACTGGCTTGGTGCAAGGGGCAGGAACAGGCCGGATCGGGCTGGCGACGCGCACCACTGGCCTGGTGCGAGGAGCAGGAACGGGCCGGACCGGACTGCGAAGGCTGACTGGAGGTCTGGAGCGGAGAGCTGGCACAACCCGTCCTGGCTGGCTGCCCACTTTCACACTACACGTGCGGGGCGCTGTTACAGGACGCACTGGGCTGTGCACGCGCACTGGCGATACAGCTCGTAGAACTGGCGCAGGATACGCGGGACCGAGGAGGCGTACTGGAGACCAGGAGCATTGAGCCGGCACACCCCGTCCTGGCTGGATGCCTATCTTCGCACGGCACGTGCATGGTGCAAGCACAGGACGTACAGGACTGTGCCGGCGCACTGGCGACACAGTACGTAGCTCCGCATAACATGGAGCTTGCCCAGTCATACGCCTTCTCGCGTGAGTACGGGGAGTTGGCTCTGCTCTAACCCTAGGCTCCGCCAACCACCCTCTTAGCCCCCCCAAAAAAATGTCTTGGGGCTGTCTCGCTGGCTTCTTCCTCGACCGGCTTCCTCTGTGCTGCCGTTGCTCCTCTCCTGCCTGGGCATCTCCCCGCAAATATCTCCTCCCATGACCACCATTTGCCCACCTGTGACATGGCAATTCGCTCTTCCTGGGCACGCTGCTTGGTCCTCGTTTGGTGGGATCTTCTGTCACGTTCGTTCATCGACGGGTCAGACCAAGGCGCAGCGTGATATGCATACATGTTTATTTAAATGAATAAACAACCGACAAAACAACAAACCAATGAAACGTGAAGTCCAAGGCAGCACAACACAACATACCTTAACCGGAACAAGATCCCACAACCCACTAGTGCCAATAGGTTGCCTAAGTATGGTCCCCAATCAGAGACAACAAGCGACAGCTGCCTCTGATTGGGAACCACACCGGCCAACATAGAAATAGACATACTAGAACACCAACATAGAAATACCCAACATAGAACATACACACCCTGACTCAACATTTAAGCGTCCCCTGAGTCAGGGCGTGAGAGTGAAGAATAATAGTTTTTTTAAATCGCTTTGGTAATTACATTTTTCAGATTTAATTGCAACATAGGTATAATGTCTGTAATCAAATGTAAGAAATTAAATCAAACAAAATAAATGAATGAAAATAAACATAACGTTTGGCACGCATTACAGTTTTTTTTATCGCTTTGGTACTATTTTTACAAGTATGTGGTACATTTTAACAACTCAGAACTGGTCACACTTGTAACGCAGCCAGTCTTTCATTCAAAACCTGTCATTGTGCATTCATTTGGATTGTAAACATCTCACCACACAACCATTGATTCAAAATATACGTTTATTGTGAAATGTAATTACAACATTGGTTTAATCACCAAAACACAACATAATGATATCTTTTCAATTGAGTTGTTTTAACTAGCAGTTAATCCAATAGCAAACAATGCAAGATACATGTTTCAAGTCACACTTAGAAGTGCTGAAACTAATACGCTACAGTACTGTAAATTACACCATTTTCATGTTAGGCAATACACTTACATTACCCAACAAAGTATACAGAAAATCTATAATTTCCATCATATCTATCCAATGTGTAATCAAAGGTGTGATCAATGAAGACATCCTCTACAATCATTCATATATATAATTTTTTTTTTCCAGATATAATTGCAACAAAGGTGTACTGTCTAATCAAATGTAAGAAATTAAATGAAACAAATTAAATGAATGAAAATAAAACAAAGTTTAGCACACATTCATTTGCATCAGGTCTGTCTTGAGCATTTGGCCATACATTTTCATCCACATCACAGTGAATGTCCTCATTGTTTATGCACCGTGGGAAAAACCTTTTGACAAGGCGATTCCAAGCTTGACATTGGTCTGCATTGATGTCGTCTCATGCCTCAACCATGGCCAGAAGGAGGGTGGCACGCACATTGGGACGACGATCGTACACCTTCCACCTCCATGCTGAAAATAATAGGGTTGAGGAAAGGAGAGTATGGGGGCAGATATAGGGTCATGAATCGGGGATGGGCCTGAAACCATGCCTGAACCACCTCTGCATGGTGGAGCCTGACACTTTCCCAAACAATGAAATAGGTAACCCCTTCCCCTTGACAGGCCTGCTCAATAAGGTGTGCAGCGTTGTAGGATCCAAGTAATGGCCTATGTCCTACCACACCATCTTCAGAGACAGCTGCACACATGGAGATGTTTCCCCCACGTTGTCCAAGAACTTGGACTGTTGCTCGTTGGCCGATGAGGTTCCGCCCACGGCACTGAGTTTTGGCCAGGTTGAAGCCCGCTTGATCTACAAAGATACTGTATAGTTGTGATGGTTCAATCAAGCACCATCACCCTCTAAAAATATATTTAGTGTAGTTATTTTTACACTATAGTTCCAATATGATATTGTGAAGTAGTATGTGCATCAAATATTAACAGTAATACAGTATACAGTGCTGTACCTGAACATACTCGGCCCACAGTCGTTGTTTCTCTCAAAAGGCACCAGGTAAATGTGTTTCATAGATACCTGGTGTCTCTTCAAAAGGTGGGCGATTTTTGGTAGGCTGATGGATGCGCATTGGCAAAGGTGTCATCGTTCTCCTCAATGGCCTGCTTTATTTTGGACAGCCGTATATCATTCCTGGCCCTCACCATTTCCACCACTGCTCACTCCTGCTGGTCGGTCAGCACATGGCCAAGGCCACCACCATGGGGTCTTCTGTCAATTCTGAGGGTAGAACAGAGTATACTGTCAATAGATCATACTATAAGAATACTGTAACATGTTTTGTGAATTTACTTGCATTATAATATGTAATTTACTGTAAATGTAATGGTAAAGCATAGTGCATATCCTGCAGACTTACCGGTTTTCATGGCGAAATGTTCTCATGATCTAATTGACAGTTGATCTTTTCAGATTGGGGTGAACTAATCTGTCAGCCTCTGCCATGGTAAGGCCTCTGTTTACCACATGGTCAACAACGATTGCCCGGACTTCATTAGAAACAACAGTTCCCTGCCGTCTGCCTCCCTCTCTCTCTCTGATTTCCACCTTTTTGATGGGGCCCATGCCCACCTCTTTGGCCTCTTTGACGGGGCCCATGCCCACCTCTTTCACCTCTTTGATGGGGCCCATGCTGAGCCTCTTTGATGGGGCACATGCCCACCTCTCTGACAGGCCCCTTGTCCTCGAGCTTTTTGATTTTTTCCTCTCCCTTGCTGTCTATCCTGCTCCATGTTGAAAGAAATTGCAAGTGTTCACAAACCCCCTTTTATATTGTGACCAATTGTGGTTACCACTATGTGAAATCAATTAGCAATAACGAGTAGTCATTATGTATGTATCATACATGTAATTTAGATTTTTATACTTTACAAACACATTTTATTTCTGTAGTTCTCAAAATCCATATATAGTAGACAAACCAGTTTAAAATCTATAGGTTTACCAAACGGTTAAATCATTAACCATTAAGCACAGTTGGATTAAGTGATGGTCAAATGTATTTAAGCAAATGAGAAGAGAATCATATGAAAATCATTGCATTGTGAAAGGCAATTACTTTATATGAAAGGTATTTCTAGATGAAACACTGATTAGGTTTGGTGGAAAATGTACTTTGTGATTTTGTGTGTTGTACTTAGTCAATTGAAAATGTGCTTTTTTTTAAACAGCCTTTTTGATTTACATTTACATTTTACATTTTAGTCATTTAGCAGACGCTCTTATCCAGAGCGACTTACAGGAGCAATTAGGGTTAAGTGCCTTGCTCAAGGGCACATTTACGTCATTTAGCAGACGCTCTTATCCAGAGCGACTCACAAATTGGTGCATTCACCCTATAGCCAGTGGGATAACCACTTTACAATTTTTTTTTGGGGGGGGTAGAAGGATTACTTTATCCTATCCCAGGTATTCCTTAAAGAGGTGGGGTTTCAAATGTCTCCGGAAGGTGGTGAGTGACTCCGCTGTCCTGGCGTCGTGAGGGAGCTTGTTCCACCATTGGGGTGCCAGAGCAGCGAACAGTTTTGACTGGGCTGAGCGGGAACTATGCTTCCGCAGAGGAAGGGGAGCCAGCAGGCCAGAGGTGGATGAACGCAATGCCCTCGTTTGGGTGTAGGGACTGATCAGAGCCCGAAGGTACAGAGGTGCCGTTCCCCTCACTGCTCCATAGGCAAGCACCATGGTCTTGTAACGGATGCGAGCTTCAACTGGAAGCCAGTGGAGTGTGCGGAGGAGGGGGGTGACGTGAGAGAACTTGGGAAGGTTGAACACCAGACGGGCTGCGGTGTTCTGGATGAGTTGTAGGGGTTTAATGGCACAGGCAGGGAGGCCAGCCAACAGCGAGTTGCAGTAATCCAGACGGGAGATGACAAGTGCCTGGATTAGGACCTGTGCCGCTTCCTGTGTAAGGCAGGGTCGTACTCGCCGAATGTTGTAGAGCATGAACCTGCAGGAGCGGGTCACCGCCTTGATGTTAGCGGAGAACGACAGGGTGTTGTCCAGGGTCACGCCAAGGCTCTTCGCACTCTGGGAGGAGGACACAACGGAGTTGTCAACCGTGATGGCGAGATCATGGAACGGGCAGTCCTTCCCGGGAGGAAGAGCAGCTCCGTCTTGCCAGGGTTCAGCTTGAGGTGGTGATCCGTCATCCATACTGATATGTCTGCCAGACATGCAGAGATGCGATTCGCCACCTGGTTATCAGAAGGGGGAAAGGAGAAGATTAGTTGTGTATCGTCAGCGTAGCAATGATAGGAGAGGCCATGTGAGGATATGACAGAGCCAAGTGACTTGGTGTATAGGGAGAAAAGGAGAGGGCCTAGAACTGAGCCCTGGGGGACACCAGTGGTGAGAGCACGTGGTGCGGAGACAGCTTCTCGCCACGCCACTTGGTAGGAGCGACCGGTCAGGTAGGACGCAATCCAGGAGTGAGCCGCGCCGGAGATGCCCAGCTCGGAGAGGGTGGAGAGGAGGATCTGATGGTTCACAGTATCAAAGGCAGCAGACAGGTCTAGAAGGACAAGAGCAGAGGAGAGAGAGTTAGCTTTAGCAGTGCGGAGAGCCTCCGTGACACAGAGAAGAGCAGTCTCAGTTGAATGACCAGTCCTGAAACCTGACTGGTTTGGATCAAGAAGGTAATTCTGAGAGAGATAGCAAGAGAGTTGGCTAAAGACGGCACGCTCAATAGTTTTGGAAAGAAAAGAAAGAAGGGATACTGGTCTGTAGTTGTTGACATCAGTGGGATCGAGTGTTGGTTTTTTGAGAAGGGGAGCAACTCTCGCTCTCTTGAAGACGGAAGGGACATGGCCAGCGGTCAAGGATGAGTTGATCAGCGAGGTGAGGTAGGGTAGAAGGTCACCGGAGATGGTCTGGAGAAGAGAGGAGGGGATGGGGTCAAGCGGGCAGGTTGTTGGGCGGCCTGCAGTCACAAGTCGCAGGATTTTATCTGGAGAGAGAGGGGAGAAAGAAGTCAAAGCATAGGGTAGGGCAGTGTGAGTAGGACCAGCAGTGTCATTAGACTTAACAAACGAGGATCGGATGTCGTCAACCTTCTTTTTAAAGTGGTTGACGAAGTCATCCACAGAGAGAGAGGAGGGGGGGGGAGGGGGGGAGGATTCTGGAGGGAGGAAAATGTGGCAAAGAGCTTCCTAGGGTTAGAGGCAGATGCTTGGAATTTAGAGTGGTAGAAAGTGGCCTTAGCAGCAGAAACAGATGAAGAAAATGTAGAGAGGAGGGAGTGAAAAGATGCCAGGTCGGCAGGGAGTTTAGTTTTCTTCCATTTCCGCTCCGCTGCCCGGAGCTCTGTTCTGTGAGCTCGCAATGAGTCATCAAGCCACGGAGCTGGAGGGGAGGACCGAGCCGGCCGGGAGGATAGGGGACACAGAGAGTCAAAGGATGCAGAAAGGGAGGAGAGGAGGGTTGAGGGAGGCAGAATCAGGAGATTGGAGGGAGAAGGATTGAGCAGAGGGAAGAGATGATAGGATGGAAGAGGAGAGAGTAGTGGGAGAGAGAGAGCGAAGGTTGCGGCGGCGCATTACCATCTGTGTAGGGGCAGAGTGAGTAGTGTTGGAGGAGAGTGAGAGAGAAAAGGAAACAAAGTAGTGGTCGGAGACATGGAGGGGAGTTGCAGTGAGATTAGTAGAAGAGCAGCATCTAGTAAAGATAAGGTCAAGCGTATTGCCTGCCTTGTGAGTAGGGGGGGACGGTGAGAGGGTGAGGTCAAAAGAGGAGAGGAGTGGAAAGAAGGAGGCAGAGAGAAATGAGTCAAATGTGGACATAGGGAGGTTGAAATCCCCCAAAACTGTGAGGGGTGAGCCATCCTCAGGAATGGAACTTATCAAGGCGTCAAGCTCATTGATGAACTCTCCAAGGGAACCTGGAGGGCGATAGATGACAAGGATATTAAGCTTAAATGGGCTAGTGACTGTGACAGCATGGAATTCAAATGAGGAGATAGACAGGTGGGTTAGGGGAAAAATTGAGAATGTCCACTTGGGAGAGATGAGGATTCCTGTGCCACCACCCCTCTGACCAGATGCTCTCGGGGTATGCGAGAACACATGGTCAGACGAGGAGAGAGCAGTAGGAGTAGCAGTGTTTTCAGTGGTAATCCATGTTTCCGTCAGCGCCAGGAAGTCGAGGGACTGGAGGTTAGCATAGGCTGGGATGAAGTCAGCTTTGTTGGCAGCAGAACGGCAGTTCCAGAGGCTGCCTGAGACCTGGAACTCCAGGTGTGGGGTGCGTGCAGGGACCACCAGGTTAGAGAGGCAGCAGCCACGCGGTGTGAGGCGTTTGTGTAGCCTGTGCAGAGAGGAGAGAACAGGGATAGGCAGAGGCATAGTTGACAGGCTGTAGCAAATGGCTACAATAATGCAGAGGAGATCGGAATGAAATGAACTAAACATCTGGAAGAAGAGAGAGCAGGGCCTCCCTCACCAAAACTTCCACCTCAGAAACTATAATTGTTTCACTGAACCACCCGAACAAAAACTCTCCCAACTTCCACCTTTAGAAATCAGAATTGTTGTGAACCACAGCGGTTCAATGTTTAAAGGAGTAGACTCAACCCACTTTATTCAGCTAGCTAACTATGACACCATAGCTAACTAGCATGCTAGCATCCAATAACACACAGTTTAGCACCAACACTTGGTCACAACAAACCACCAATAGTGTGTTAACACACTAAGCAGATAATTCGTGTCCGTGTCTAGTTCCTTTCATAACGCAGCAATAATTAAACGTTGGCTAGCTTAGCACAAATATATTGTATTTAGCTGCCACAGTACAGCACACAATGGCTACTGTGTTGACTCTGTTCGAAAAACGGCTAGCTAGCTAGCTTCGTGCTACACCGAAGACAATGCCAACCTACAGTAACTACCCACAACAGCCCACGATGCCTAACTATGACACCATAGCTAACTAGCATGCTAGCATCCAATAACACACAGTTTAGCACCAATACTTGGTTACAACAGACTACCAATAGTGTGTTAACACACTAAACAGATCATTCGTGTCCGTGTCTAGTTCCTTTCATAACGCAGCAATAATTAAACGTTGGCTAGCTAGCATAAGTATATTGTATTTAGCTACTACAGTACAGTTAGCTGGTCGTGTTGGCTAGCTAGCAATGGCCACTGTGTTGATGATCTGTTTTGAGTTTTGCACTAAGAGTTGTGGAATTTTACCACATACTTGTGATAGAACAGTATTGTATGTATCTCTATGGATACAGCCACTTCTAAGCTATGTTCTCAACAAGTTACATTTTCATACTCCAAGCTCGCAGGTAATTTAGAGCAAATAATGACTTACAAACTGATACAGCTTTACGGGATATAATGACTTGGTATGATAATGTATAACAAAGTAGTTGACTGTCCAGGGAAGCTATTTATTAGAGCACATGGATACACTGTGATGAAGAATGTAGTGCGTCTACTTACTTGAACTTGTACAGCAAATGCATATTCACTTTAGGTTGATATCACACTATCTCTGTACATAATGCATGTTCACATTAGGTTGATATCACTCTCTGTACATAATGCATGTTCACTTCAGGTTGATATCATTCTGTACATAATGTATGTTCCTCACACACACTATGAGTGCCTTTACTTCTGAGCACCTGGCAGGAGGAGACAGACACACACTCAGAGATGGACACACGCAGGCGCCTACACATGCTCTCTCTTAGAGATGGACACACGCGGGCACACACACACACTTTCTCTTAGAGATGGACACACGCACACACACTCTCTTTCTCTCTCGCTCTCACTCACTCTCTCTCTCTCTCTCTCTCTTTCTCTCTCTCTCTCTCGCTCTCTCGCTTTCTCTCTCTCCCTCTCACACGCTCTCACACTCTCTCTTTCTCTCTCACACGCTCTCACACTCTCTCTTTCTCTCTCACACACTCTGTCTCTCTCTCTCTCTCTCTCTCTCTCTCTCTCTCTCTCTCTCAGAGATGGACACAAACACACACACACTCTCTCTTTCTCTCTCTCTCTTTCTCTCTCTCTCTCTCTCTCTCTCTCTCTCTCTCTCTCTCTCTCTCTCTCTCTCTCTCTCTCTCTCTCTCTCTCACTCTCTCTCTCTCTCTCTCTCTCTCTCTCTCTCTCTCTCTCTCTCTCTCTCTCTCTCTCTCTCTCTCTCTCTCTCTCTCTCTCTCTCTCTCTCCCTCTCTCTCTTTCTCACACACTTACTCTCTGTTTGGATGAGCTGATCACAACTGAGAGCGCAACACTGGGCTGTTCAGAACAATTATGTCCACCCGACTGCCACTCACGACCCCTCAGGTGAAGTCGTAATGGCAACCTGAGGCTGCTCTTTGCAGTCACAGCTATTTATTCACATTAACATTGGAAACTGAGCAGTCAGGGGCATCTGCATGGAGGCCAGGCTAAATACCCATTCCACTGGTCATAATTAGATACAGAATGCAAATGAAGGTGAGGCTAAAAGTATATCACTGGTCACACTGTTGTGTTTATCTTGTAATCTATCAAGCAAGAGTGACGTATGTATTCAAAATCTTTTGGTTACATCTTCATTAGTCCTCCTTTCAAATCTGAAATGCACGCATGAGAGGAATTATCCTTATGGATGATTTTCTAGTACATATTTTCTAGAATGAAACGCCTATATGCCTTAAATGGATTAAGAACCAATTAAAGGGTTAAAACAGAGCAGAGACATTTCTTTAGTGCAAATGCTGTGCTTCTGATAAAGAATGGTTCCCTCTAACTCCCCGCAGCTGGTCTTGGTATGTCAATGACATGTGACGGAGATAAAACATCTTGTTGTGGCTGTGTGGAGATTGGAGTAACAATGGAACTAGTGTTATCACTTGTTTGTGCTTATGACCTGACACACATAGTCACATGCACATAGTCACAAGGAAAAACCATAGTGGCTCAGGGTCCTGGGAGGATGGCTGTTGGTAAAGGCTTAAATGTATGTTATGGACATGACATGTGTAAACCATGTTTAAGTATTAATTGATATGTTTTATAATGTGTTATGAAATGATAAGGGTAAAACAGAATTAACATGATTGATACTTTGTACTCCAGATGCATGTCTGGATAGTGAATATAGTCAATACAGAGTGTGATTGTTCTTTAACGTACGTATGTATATAATTTCTTGAGTCACGCTACCAAAATAATGAGATAAGTGACAGAGGCCCCATTTAGAGAAGCGCACGTAGCCCTCGTGAATAAACAACATGTGACACCGAAGGATGTTAATCATGTACATATAATGGAGTAACTGTGTAGGTTGTATAAGCATGACTATGCATTTGTGTCTGTATAAAAGGAGAGCTCTGGGTCAGGGCAAGCAGTTGCTCCATGGACCAGCTTGGCTTTGTTACGCTTTAATAAAGTATATTCTGAATTCACAAGCTCCGGTTTTTTGAGATATATTTTTGAGTTAAATATTTCTACCACATCCTACATGCCTTTATCCAAGCCTTAGTGGACAGCCTCAGCTGGTTAATTCTTTAATAACAGTAGTTTTTACACAAGGTTCCAATTTAGTTTATTCTGGAGAGGACAGTTCAGACAGATGAGATATACTGTGGCAAAACTAGCTAAGAATAGAATACCCGCGTTTACAAGACGGAGCTGATCTTACTCCAGGTAAAGGCCTGCCTGCTCCAAGACCTCTCCATCACGGTTGACAACTCCATGGTGTCCCCCTCCCAGAGGTCAAAGAACCTTGGCGTGACCCTGGACAACACGCTGTCATTCTCTGCAAGTATGAGTACGACCTTTCCTCACACAGGAAGTGGTGCAGGTACTAATCCAGGCACTTGTCATCTCCCGTCTAGACTACTGCTACTCTCTGTTGGCTGGGCTCCCCGCTTGTGCCATCAAACCCCTGTAACCTATCTAGAATGCCGCAGCATGCCTGGTGTTCAACCTTCCCAAGTTATCCCATGTCACACCGCTCCTCCGCACACTCCACTGGCTTCCAGTTGAAGCTCGCATCATCTTCAAGAACCTAACCCTAACCCTACGAAGAAGCAAGGGAACTGCCCCTCCCTACCTTCAGACCATGGTCAAACCCAACACCCAAACCCGAGCAATCCATTCTGCCACCTCTGGTCTCTTGGCCCTCCCACCGCTACGGGAGGGCAGCTCCCGCTCAGCCCAGCCAAAGCTCTTCTCTCTCCTGGCACCCCAATGGTGGAACAAGCTTCCCCCTAATGTCAGGACAGCTAATAGTACCTGCCCAGCTTCCGAACGTCTGAAACACTAATTCTTTAAAGGGTATCTTAAATAAATCCCACAGAAATTACTTGAGAATTTTTTTTTTGTCTCTGACTACAGAAGAACATTTCTAAATTACTAAACATTTGCACCTGTGCAAAGTCTGCAGTGTGCCGGTTATTTTCAGAAGGGGATAAGACGCCAGAACAATAAAACTTAGCCTAAACCACTAAACTGTCTTTATTTATATTTAGACATAGAATAATTATAAATATTTGTAGTTGAAAAAGTATAGATAAATAAAAGATTGATTGATTGCTTGATAGGATAAGATAGCCTGAACATAAGTTGGTTTGGTGTCTTAGCTTGAACAGTTCAAGAGTTACTATTAATGTTGGTGGATTATTTTATGCTAATTTTAATTGTTATAATTTATAAGGATTAGAAAATGTTAAAGTTGATTTAATGTCTGTAGCTGAAAGTGTTAAAGAGCAGTAGCATTTAAAATGTCTACCAGTGTGTTGTTAGGGTTGGTTTAAAGTTAAGAATATACCGTAAACTCACTCCACAGCTAGCTTGAAATATCGCCAATGGATCTTTTTCGATAGCTCAAACGATTGATACGTTATCAAGTAGGGTGGTCAATCCACGTGTGTTTGCGAGCAGAGGATCACTGGGTTGAGCATGGTATGGGGACAGGGACAGTGGAGGAAGAGTGTAATGGAGTTAAGAACGTACCGTAAGCTCACTCCACAGCTAGCTTGAAATATCGCTGATGGATCTTTTTCGATAGCTCAAACGATTGATACGTTATCAAGTAGGGCGGTCAGTCCACATGTGTTTGCGAGCAGAGGGTCACTGGTTCGAGCATGGTATGGGGACATGGACAGTGGAGGAAGAGTGTAATGGAGTTAAGAACCTACCGTAAACTCACTCCACAGCTAGCTTGAAATGACGCAGATGGAGAAATCAAATGAAATGTTTTTCCATAGATCAACGGTTGTTACGTTGTCAAGGAGGGCAGTCGTGTGTTTGCGAGCAGAGGATCACTGGTTCGAGCCCAGTATGGGGACAGGGACGGTTTATGAAGCTGTACTGTTAGCAGCACACTGACATACGTTTCACTGGTGCCATGACCAGGATCGGCAGTTAGGCTCAGCTCAACGGCCGGTGTCACTCGCTGTGTTGCGAGTTTAGAAGGGGTGAGTGTAACGGAGTTAAGAATATACCATAAACTCACTCCACAGCTAGCTTGAAAGGTCGCCGATGGAGCTATCAAATTATATATTTTTCGATAGCTCAAGAGGTTAGTACATTGTCAGGACGGCGGTTACATGTGTTTGCTAGCAGAGGATCACTGGTTCGAGCCCGATATGGGGATAGTGGCATTGAAACCATTACAATTTATGGAAATGATAATGGTTTATAGTTTTTAAAGGTGTTAGAGAATTTGAAGTTAGAAAAGCTTGAACATTTAAAAGTTGGTCTTGTAGCTTAATTGGTCAAGGAGCAGGACCATTTTGAATAGCTATCACTGTATTCCTATGGTTCTCATTCAAACCCATGATAATTTATGCAAATGTAAAATGGCTATAATTCAAAAAGTATAAATAGTATAAAAAATCTGAATAAAATAAATCAAAGTTGAGCCAGTCTGCACATTTCAACATTGGTTTGGAGTTGATAGCTTAAACGTTTGAAGACGAGTAGTGTCTAGAATTTGTTTAAAAAACAACAACAACAAAAAACATTCAAGTCTACAGCCATTGAAATGCATTGGGGTTCATTTTAATATTGTTGTAGTTCAAAAAGTATGAATAGCTTAAAGCAGGGGTGTCAAACACATTTTTCCCCCGGGCCGCATTCGGTCTTCACCGCGGTCTGGAGGGCCGCACTTAAAATGTATTATATTTCCTCGCCACAAAAATCTGCAAAATATTGTCCTCTATCCATCGCTATTGGAATTGTCTATGCTCCCTGACTGTGTAGCATTCATTTTGAACACTGTTAGCAAGCTGGTCAGAGCGAAGAGACTATAAATGTAGGTCCGTTATCATTTCTATGGCCCTGTGGGTAGGTAATGTCACGAGTTACAAAGCCAGAACCCAGAAGCAGACCAGGACAAGGTAAGTAGAAACGAAGGTGAGTGTTTATTTACAAATTCAAGAGTGATGCTGAATAATCCAGGGAACAGAGCGGGCGGCGTTGATTAGTTGTTGGGGGTGCAGTGGTTGATCCAATCATGGCTCGGCAGCCGCCGACCACCAGGCAGAGGTTGGATGAAGGTTCCGGACGAGTGACTGCAGATGGAACAAAACGGAGGTAAGTAAACAATAAACCAACAAGGTGCAAAACAACAAAACTAACGCTAGAAGCTCTAAGACTGATACTCTGGTAAACCTACTGTTCATGGCTAACGATCCGGCAGGGAATGGATGTTAGGCCAGAGCCTAAGAAGGGTGATGATCAGGACCAGGTGTGCAGATTGCTGATGGGATGCAGGTGCGGAAATCAAGAGAGCTCCCCGGAGCGTTCCAGAACCCTCGGGAAACTGGAGATCCCGAGCAGAAAAACTAGTCCACAGACAGGACCCGACTCAGACTGCCGGGATCGTTACAGTACCCCCCCTCCGACGAACGCCACCGGGCGGACTCCCGGAGCGCCAGGATGGAGGCGGTAGAAGTCACGGATGAGGTCAGCATCTAGGATCTGTCGCCGCGGAATCCAACTCCTCTCTTCAGAACCATACCCCTCCCAGTCCACGAGATACTGGAAACCCCGGCCCCGCCGTCTGGAATCCATGATGCGTCGCACCGTGTAGGCAGGACCACCTACGATCATCCGAGGAGGAGGAGGAGGAGGCGGAGGAGGCAACAGAGGACTGAGGAAAACAGGCTTGAGGCAGGAGACATGAAAGGTGGGATGGACTCTGAGCGTCCTCGGGAGTTTGAGTCGAACTGCCACCGGATTGATCACCTTCTCCACCACAAACGGACCAATGAACTTCGGTAACAACTTCCTAGACTCAGTCCGTAAAGGAAGATCCCGTGTGGCCAACCAGACCCTATCTCCGATGGTGTAGGTGGGAGCGGGGATCCGGCGACGATTCGCCTGGAGCTGATACCGGTCCGAAACACTAAGGAGTGCCTTTCTGGCCCGATGCCAGGTCCGGTGGCAACGACGAATATGGGCCTGAACAGAAGGCACTGAGAGCTCCTTCTCCTGAGAAGGGAACAAGGGAGGTTGGTAGCCATACAGGCACTGGAAGGGAGACATCCCAGTGGCAGATGTAGGGGAGAGTATTGTGGGCATACTCAACCCAAGGCAACTGAGAGACCCAGGAGGTGGGGTTGGAAGAGGCCAGGCAGCGTAGCGTGGATTCCATCTTCTGGTTGGCTCTCTCCGCCTGACCATTAGATTGGGGGTGAAAACCAGATGTGAGACTGACTGTAGCTCCAATGGCCAAACAGAAGGACTTCCAGACAGCAGAGGTAAACTGAGGGCCACGGTCGGGAAACGATATCACTGGGCAACCCGTGGACCCTGAAAACCTCCCTAACCAGGATCTCGGACGTCTCCGAGGCAGAGGGAAGCTTGGCAATAGGCACAAAGTGGGCGAACTTGCTGAATCTGTCCACGATAGTCAGAACGACCGTGTTCCCCTCAGAAGCGGGCAACCCAGTGACAAAGTCCAGGGCCAGATGCGACCATGGTCGCCGGGGAATAGGAAGGGGGTGAAGTAGTCCAGAGCTGGGCCGATTGGTACCCTTATTCTGCGCACACACTGGACAGGCAGCAACATAACCCCGAGTATCCTCGGCCATGGCAGGCCACCAAAAAGCGTCTGCGAAGAAACGCCATCGTCCGAGCCACGCCAGGGTGACAAGCCATCTTGCTGGCGTGGGACCATTTGAGGACCGCAGGACGAACCGACTCAGGCACAAACAACCGACCGGGTGGACCGTTACCGGGACCGGGCTGCGTCCGAAGAGCCGCCATCACCTCCTCCTCAATCTTCCACCTAACAGCTCCCACGACGCAGTTCCGGGGGAGAATTGTCTCGGTCTTGGACCCACCCTCCTCCGTCTTGGAGAACATCCGAGACAAGGCGTCCGCCTTGCCGTTCTTAGATCCAGGTCGGAACGTCAGGGAAAAATTGAATCGTCCGAAAAACAACGACCACCTGGCCTGACGGGAGTTGAGACGTCTAGCCGATTGCACGTAAGCAAGATTCTTGTGGTCAGTCCAGACAATAAACGGTTGCTCCGCCCCCTCCAACCAGTGGCGCCACTCCTCCAAGGCAAGTTTCACCGCGAGAAGCTCCCGGTTACCCACATCGTAATTCCTCTCCGCAGGCGAAAGGCGACGAGAGTAGTAGGCGCAGGGATGGAGTTTACTGTCCGTGGAGCATCGCTGCGACAGGATGGCGCCAACTCCCACATCAGACGCGTCCACTTCAACGACGAACTGACGGGCCGTGTCCGGTTGAGAGAGAATCGGTGCGTTGGTGAATCGCCTCTTCAAATCCAGAAACGCTCGATCCGCCTCCGGATTCCACTTGAAGCTCCTGATACTGGAAGTCAAGGCAGTTAACGGAGGCGGCCACACGGCTGTAATCCCGGATGAATCTGCGGTAGAAATTCGCAAACCCCAAAAAATCTCTGGAGCTGCAATCTCGTACCGGGCTGGGCCCATTCCAGAACCGCTCTAACCTTCTCCTGGTCCATCCTAATCTCTCCCCTGGAGATGATGTACCCGAGAAAGGATGTCGTGTGGGCGTGAAACTCGCACTTCTCGGCCTTCACGAACAGGCGATTCTCCAACAATCGCTGCAGAACCTGCCGGACATGCTGGACGTGGTCGGAAGGTTCCTTCGAGAAGATCAGAATGTCATCCAGGTAAACAAACACAAAGAGACCGATCATATCTCTCAGGACGTCGTTCACCATACTCTGGAATACCGCTGGAGCATTGGTCAGTCCAAACGGCATCACCTGATACTCGAAGTGACCCATCGGTGTATTGAAACCCGTCAACCACTCGTCTCCCTCTCTGATCCGGACCATGTGATACGCATTGCGTAGGTCTAGCTTGGTGAACACCGTAGCACCCTGTAAGGAGTCGAAGGCAGAACTCATCAAGGGCAGGGGATACTTGTTCTTGACCGTAATGTCATTCAACCCCCGATAATCAATACACGGTCGAAGAGAGCCATCCTTCTTACCCACAAAGAAGAATCCTGCCCCCAGGGGTGATGACGAGGGACGAACGAGACCAGCAGCTAGGGACTCCTTGATGTAGGTCTCCAAAGCCTCACGTTCAGGGCGGGAGATACTGTATAACCTTCCCTTGGGGTAGACCGCTCCAGGGAACAGGTTGATGGCACAATCATATGGTCGGTGGGGAGGGAGTGACAGAGCCTTCTGCTTACTGAACACTTCCCCAAATCGTGATATGTCTCGGGAACCAGGGACAAATCTGGGGGTTTAGCCTCAATCACCTGACTGGGAACCGAATGGGGACAGGCAGTCTTGAGACAGTTAGCATGACAATCAAGGCTCCAACTCGTTACCTTGCCCGTCACCCAATCGAACGTGGGATTGTGTTCCTTCAGCCAGGGGTATCCAAGGACCAGAGGAACATGGGAAGACGGCAGAATGAAGAATGAAATCATCTCCGAATGATTCCCCGACAACAGCATCTTAACCGGTTCAGTCCTCATCGTGATACGTGCCAGACTACTGCCGTTCAGAGTGGTCGCTTCAATGGCTTCCGGCAATTGCTCCTTGGAAAGCCCCAGCTGTTCCACCAACTCGGCATCAAGAAAGCTTCCATCGGCACCTGAATCGATAAAAGCGTTAATCGCTAAGCTCTGATTCCTGTTCACAAGGGTAGCCGGGAAACGGGGTCTGACAGAGGTACTGAGAGGTTGAAACTGGCTCGCTAAAAGTCCTCCCAACTTTAGCGAGCCGGGCAGTTTGACGACCGCCGGGAACAAGTGGAGATGTAATGTCCCGAGCTACCACAGTAGAGGCAGCAGTTGGTCTTACGTCTATGTTGACGCTCCTCCTTGGTTAACCCGTGCCGCCCCACTTGCATGGGTTCAGAATCGGGAGAGAGGACCTCTCCACTAATCCTTTGTGGTGGAGAATGATCGACGTGTTCTGGTCCACCACCCGACCCGACTGGGAACTGAGAAGCTGATCGACTGGACGGACCCCATTGCTTCTCCCTCCTACGCTCTCGGACTCGATTATCCACCCGAATAGACAAGGCTACCAAGCTGTCCAGGTCACTAGGCTCCGGATAGGAGATCAGCTCATCCTTGAGCTGCTCCGACAGACCCTGGTAAAAGGCCGCTTGCAGAGACTCCTCATTCCACCCACTCTCCACAGCCAACGTCTTGAACTCGATCACGAAGTCGGCCACGCTGCGAGTTCCTTGGTGGAGCGAAAACAGGCGCCTAGCTGCGTCCCTCCCTCGGACGGAATGGTCGAAGAGCTTCCTCATCTCGGCCGTGAACCCCTGGTATGAAGCCATGCAGGGGTCTTGTCGTTCCCAAACGGCTGAAGCCCACTCCAGCGCTCGACCACGCAGCAACTCAATCACAAAGGCTATCCTAGCCTTGTCTGTGGCATAAGAGTAGGGCTGTAGATCGAACACTAACCCACACTGCATAAGGAAAGAACGGCATCTTCCCAGCTCCCCCTCATATTTATCCGGCGTCGGAACCTTGGGCTCACGGAAGGACACCGCTTCAGACGCGGCAGGCGAGATGGGTGAAACCGGTAGTGGATCCTCCACCGGAAACTTGCGCTGGTTCTGGACCTCCGTCAGACCGGTAGAAAGGTTCCGAACTGCCAACGCGATCTCCTGTAGCTCCGTGCTATGATGGCCCAACATCTTCTCCTGATGGGTAATGGCATGGCGAACAGAGTCCAGGTCCGCTGGGTTCATTACTGGCCGGATCGTTCTGTCACGAGTTACAAAGCCAGAACCCAGAAGCAGACCAGGACAAGGTAAGTAGAAACGAAGGTGAGTGTTTATTTACAAATTCAAGAGTGATGCTGAATAATCCAGGGAACAGAGCGGGCGGCGTTGATTAGTTGTTGGGGGTGCAGTGGTTGATCCAATCATGGCTCGGCAGCCGCCGACCACCAGGCAGAGGTTGGATGAAGGTTCCGGACGAGTGACTGCAGATGGAACAAAACGGAGGTAAGTAAACAATAAACCAACAAGGTGCAAAACAACAAAACTAACGCTAGAAGCTCTAAGACTGATACTCTGGTAAACCTACTGTTCATGGCTAACGATCCGGCAGGGAATGGATGTTAGGCCAGAGCCTAAGAAGGGTGATGATCAGGACCAGGTGTGCAGATTGCTGATGGGATGCAGGTGCGGAAATCAAGAGAGCTCCCCGGAGCGTTCCAGAACCCTCGGGAAACTGGAGATCCCGAGCAGAAAAACTAGTCCACAGACAGGACCCGACTCAGACTGCCGGGATCGTTACAGGTAAAGCAAGCGATGATAGGGGATACAGTATATACTGTATGAGAGCCTTGGCTGTCAATCATCAAATGATTGATTTAGCCTCATGGCACCTTTTTGACATGAACAGTGAGGGTCATGAGTTCATGTGAGAGGAATATGTCTACCATGTGGTTTATGAAGTCTTCATTATCCCATCTTTAATTTTGAAGCTGCAGGCCCAGACCCATATATAGAGATATACATATGTAATTATACTCTATATGGCTACATGAAGTCCTAGCCGTTTGTTAGGGCTCTTTATGGGAGCTGTTCATGTCAACACCTCCACTGTGGCAACAACGTCAGATTACAAGGCTTTAAAGGTTGAAATCTGAATTGGCCTATTACAGCACACACTGCTCTGAAGCAGACTGCCTTCCCTTCCCCTAGCTAGTGCCCAGCCAGACAAGAAGGTGTCTGCTGCAGTAATGTATTCTGCTTGAGGCCTTCCAATCAATACCCGTGTCCTGGCTGCTCATCCGCTCACACCCACAGTGACAGGGCCAGACAACTGAGAAAGCTCTTACTGTAATTTATGTCATTTGGTCACCGCTTTATAGAATGGATGCTGTAATATATGGTGTGTTCTAACAATGCTGTTATCCAGCTATTTCAGCCTTGGGTGTTGTAATACTACAGATGTAGGATCTTAATTTGATCACTGCACCGCAGGAAATGCAGACAAGCTTTGTGATTTACATAAATTAACTGAAAACCCACACTAACACATAGTTATATTAGCATCAGTGCACTTTTCACATAGCCTACTTTTGTCCAGCTAGTAGCGTAACTACCAATCAAGCAACATTATGGACTAAATGTTCAAATCCTGTTGCTGTAGGATTATTTTGCTCTGACATCACTGGTCAAATTAAGATCCTACATCTGTATCACCACTGGTGTTTAAACAAATATTATGCTCAAACATAAAATTACTGAATTTCTGACAATGGATGCGAATGGATAGTCTGTCAACATGATTCAATTGAATTAGTCAGTTTATTTGCTTATAATCAATGAGAACTTCTGCTGTTTATATTAGTGTGTGCATCTTGTTCTGTGTGTGCAGGCATGTATGCGTGCTCATGCGTTTGTGTCTGTCCATGTGCATGTGCGTGTGTATGTCCATCCCCCCGGCCCAGTGTGACTCTAGTGCAGACACTCACAATTCATTGAGCCGTCGCCATGGTTACCCCAGTGGTCAATATCGGGCTGGAATGATGGAACTCTTTCCAGGTGCTCCAGCACTATAATTACACTAAACAATAAACTGGGTGGTTTGAGCCCTGAATGCTGATTGGCTGAAAGCCATGGTATATCAGACCGTATACCACGGGCATGACAAAACATTTATTTGGACTGTTTTCATTGCGTTGGTAACCAGTTTATAATAGCAATAAGGCACCTCGGGTGTTTGTGGTATATGGTCAATATACCACACCCCCTCATGCATTATTGCTTAATTAGAACGTGCTGTGGCGTTAATGTCCTTCCGCTGCTTTGTGAGCACCTGCAGGTAGGCTAGTAGCTGCTATCTAGCACCCAAGGAGAGAGAGCATGTCTCGCAGAGCGTTTTCGAACCCAACACATCAAGAGATCAAGAATGTGGATGATGTGGATGATGTGGTAATGGTGTGTCATGCAAGAGAGGCTTTTGCCTGATGGGCCCTCTAAATAAAGCCTGGAATGAACAACAACAACACTTTCATTTCTTCCATCTGGGCTCGCTTTGTCGAAGACATTGAGTGGAAGTAATAAGGTGATTCCGTTGAGGAGAATAAGATGGAATGGCAACTGGATTTGTGCTGTGTTTGTGCATGTGTGTAGGTGTGTAGGTGTGTGCACACTGTGTACACAGTATGTGTCTGTGCCTTGCCAGTGCCACCATGTGTGATTCCAGTTCGTTGAGTTCAATTCCTCCACTGTCCTTCATGTTTAATGTCAGGGAGGGCCTTGAGGAATGGAATGGTGGCTTTGATTGCGAAACCTCATGCAGCAGTGTGATTCTCATGAAACTGGCACTTGATTTTTATTTTTATTTTTTATAAATACATTCTTTACTATAAAAAGGAGAAGGATTACTTTTATACTATCCCAGGTATTCCTTAAAGAGGTAGGGTTTCAAGTGTCTCCGGAAGGTGGTCAGTGAATCCGCTGTCCTGGCGTCGTGATGGAGCTTGTTCCACCATTGGGGAGCCAGAGCAGCGAACAGTTTTGACTGGGCTGAGCGGGAACTGTGCTTCCGCAGAGGTAATTATGTAATTATGTAATAGAGTAATTATGTGCTTGTATTTCAGACTTTACGTGCATGCAAGACAAAAGTAGACTTAAGGGTAGAAAGCTCATTTTTAAAGAAAAAGTCATTTCTCTAAGGCCTTTACAGGTAATATTGGTGTATTAGGACATGGATATGTGTGGTTATAAGGTATTTTAGATGTATTTCTGGATTGAATGGGATCCTATTGGCAAATGGCATAACATGATATGCCTATAAAGTATCTAAATATGTGGGATATGGACCAAAGACTGTCTTGGGAAATCAAACAACTGTATAGGTAAGTGCTAAAACAGGTACACATTTTAAAATGGGGGATATCAAATGGGCGTCAGGTAGCCTAGTGGTTGGAGCTTTGGGCCAGTAACCAAAAGCCGACATTATGATATTCTCTTAAGTGGCGGGGTTGGTCTTTGCTGAAACACAAACTCCAGATTGTGGCTTTAAGTAAATTAAATGGGGTTTATACACCCCATATTTATTGACAAACCCTACTTGGTAAAATAACTGATGTTTTACAAAAAATCTAAATAATAGGTGTAAGCAGTGGTCCTAGTAAAATAAAGTTACCAGCACAGCACACCCATTGACTATACATTAGAATTAGCTTATTATCATTACCTAAATTAAGGTTCTCATTACCGAAACTGACCTAAAAATGATGTGTTAATGAAAAATGTGTGTTTCGGTAATGAGAGGCCCTCAAAATGCAAGTAATAGGAAACAGCCATTATAAGTCAGAAAACAATAACGGAGGTGTATAAAGATGGCGGCCCCAATGCACTTACCACAAATGCCTCGTTTGCTAAGTTCGCTGTATTATACATTGCTCTACTTTAATCTTTTTTTTGTGTTATCATTAGCGCAGTATACAAGATCCCAATTCTAGCTCCAGGACGGCGGCAATATAAAAAAAAAAGTATATTGTATATTGGTAAAATAGTGGTAAAACAATGACATCATATCTGCATTCTGACATCTTTATGCACCTTCACCATTGACCACATCACTAATTCCATTCATGCCTCCATGTTGGTAAGATAATGGTTCTCTGACTTTTTCCCAATTTTAGATTTTTAGTCATTTTGGTAAAGAGAAGGTCAAGTGTGGTATGTGAAGCAGGTGTTTGAGAATGAGATACTCATTCTGAAGGTATATACAGTGGGGGAAAAAAGTATTTAGTCAGCCACCAATTATGCAAGTTCTCCCACTTAAAAAGATGAGAGAGGCCTGTAATTTTCATCATAGGTACACGTCAACTATGACAGACAAAATGAGAAAAAAAAATCCAGAAAATCACATTGTAGGATTTTTAATGAATTTATTTGCAAATTATGGTGGAAAATAAGTATTTGGTCAATAACAAAAGTTTCTCAATACTTTGTTATAAACCCTTTTTTGGCAATGACACAGGTCAAACGTTTTCTGTAAGTCTTCACACACTGTTGCTGGTATTTTGGCCCATTCCTCCATGCAGATCTCCTCTAGAGCAGTGATGTTTTGGGGCTGTCGCTGGGCAACACGGACTTTCAACTCCCTCCAAAGATTTTCTATGGGGTTGAGATCTGGAGACTGGCTAGGCCACTCCAGGACCTTGAAAAGCTTCTTACGAAGCCACTCCTTCGTTGCCCGGGCGGTGTGTTTGGGATCATTGTCATGCTGAAAGACCCAGCCACGTTTCATTTTCAATGCCCTTGCTGATGGAAGGAGGTTTTCACTCAAAATCTCACAATACATGGCCCCATTCATTCTTTCCTTTACACGGATCAGTCGTCCTGGTCCCTTTGCAGAAAAGCAGCCCCAAAGCATGATGTTTCCATCCCCATGCTTCACAGTAGGTATGGTGTTCTTTGGATGCAACTCAGCATTCTTTGTCCTCCAAACACGACGAGTTGAGTTTTTACAAAAGTTATATTTTGGTTTCATCTGACCATATGACATTCTCCCAATCCTCTTCTGGATCAACCAAATGCACTCTAGCAGACTTCAGACGGGCCTGGACATGTACTGGCTTAAGCAGGGGGACACGTCTGGCACTGCAGGATTTGAGTCCCTGGCGGCGTAGTGTGTTACTGATGGTAGGCTTTGTTACTTTGGTCCCAGCTCTCTGCAGGTCATTCACTAGGTCCCCCCGTGTGGTTCTGGGATTTTTGCTCACCGTTCTTGTGATCATTTTGACCCCACAGGGTGAGATCTTGCGTGGAGCCCCAGATCGAGGGAGATTATCAGTGGTCTTGTATGTCTTCCATTTCCTAATAATTGCTCCCACAGTTGATTTCTTCAAACCAAGCTGCTTACCTATTGCAGATTCAGTCTTCCCAGCCTGGTGCAGGTCTACAATTTTGTTTCTGGTGTCCTTTGACAGCTCTTTGGTCTTGGCCATAGTGGAGTTTGGAGTGTGACTGTTTGAGGTTGTGGACAGGTGTCTTTTATACTGATAACAAGTTCAAACAGGTGCCATTAATACAGGTAACGAGTGGAGGACAGAGGAGCCTCTTAAAGAAGAAGTTACAGGTCTGTGAGAGCCAGAAATCTTGCTTGTTTGTAGGTGACCAAATACTTATTTTCCACCACAATTTGCAAATAAATTCATTAAAAATCCTACAATGTGATTTTCTGGATTTTTTCTCTCTCAATTTGTCTGTCATAGTTGACGTGTACCTATGATGAAAATTACAGGCCTCTCTCATATTTTTAAGTGGGAGAACTTGCACAATTGGTGGCTGACTAAATACTTTTTTTCCCCACTGTACGTCAAGAAATTAACTTAACTTGTGCTCATCTAACGACTACATCTATAGATGAAGCATCATGGGTGAATAAAAGTTTATTTAAGGGCCTCCCGAGTGGTGCTGTGGTCTAAAGCTAGAGGTGTAAATACAGACCCTGGTTCGATCCCAACCGGGCGTGAGTCCCATAGGGTGGTGCACAATTGCCCAGCATCGTCCGGGTTAGGGAAGGGTTTGGCTGGGGGGGCTTTGCTTGGCTCATCGTGCTCTAGCGACTCCTTGTGGCGGATCGGGTGCCTGAAGGCTGACCTCGGTTGTCAGTTGAAAGTTATTTCCTCCGACACAGTGGTGCAGCTGGCTTCCGGGTAAAGCGGGCAGGTGTTCAGAAGCATGTTTTGGAGGACGCATGACTCGACCTTCGCCTCCTGAGCCCATTAGGGAGTTGCAGTGAAGAGACAAGATCGAAATTGGGGAGATTATTTTTTTATATAATACAATTTACAAAAGTTTTACAGTAATGTCCACAGACACTGTGTTTTTAAGTAATACATATTATAGTTTAATGTAAACTTCAACTAGTATTTATGGACAAACTACAGCAACATATTTTGTGTTTTATTCAAATAAGTTCGGTTTTTCTAAAGTAAAATTTTATAAAATGACCAGAGAATTTCATCCGGATGCGTTAGGGTAATTGGGTGAATTCAGGTGGAAATTTAAAATGTATTTAAACTACGACACCATAAACAGGGCATCTTAGTATTCAGAATGATACACTATACAGTTGAAGTCGTACATACACTTAGGTTAAAGTCATTAAAACTCGTTTTTCAACCAATCCACACATTTCTTGTTAACAAACTATAGTTTTGGCAAGTCGGTTAGGACATCTACTTTGTGCATGACACAAGTAATTTTTCTAACAATTGTTTACAGACAGATTATTTCACTTATAATTCACTACAATTACAGTGGGTCAGAGGTTTACATACACTAAGTTTACTGTGCCTTTAAACAGCTTGGAAAATGCCAGAAAATGATGTCATGCCTTTAGAAGCTTCTGATAGGCTAATTGACATAATTTGAGTCAATTGGAGGTGAACCTGTGGATGTATTTCAAGGCCTATCTTCAAACTCAGTGCCTCTTTGCTTGACATCATGGGAAAATCAAAAGAAATCCGCCAAGACCTCAGAAAAAAGGACCTCCACAAGTCTGGTTGAGCCTTGGGAGCAATTTCCAAAACGCCTGGAGGTACCACGTTCATCTGTACAAACAATAGTACGCAAGTATAAACACTATGGGAGCACGCAGCCATCATACCGCTCAGGTAGGAGACGCATTCTGTCTCCTGGAGATGAACGTACTTTGGTGTGAAAAGGGCAAATCAATCCCAGAACAACAGCAAAGGACCTTTTGAAGATGCTGGAGGAAACAGGTACAAAAGTATCTATATCCACAGTAAAACGAGTCCTATATCAACCTGAAAGGCCGCTCAGCAAATGAGTGGATTCGGCTATTTCAGCCACACCAGTTGCTGACAGGTGTATAAAACCGAGCACACAGCCATGCAATCTCCATAGACAAACATTGGCAGTTCGTAACATTTCTGTCAGTTCATAACATTTCTGCCCTGCTGGAGCTGCTCCGGTCAACTGTAAGTGCTGTTATTGTGAAGTGGAAACATCTAGGATCAACAATGGCTCAGCCACGAAGTGGTAGGCCACACAGAACGGGACCGGCGAGTGCTGAAGCGCGTAGCGTGTAAAAATTGTCTGTTCTCAGTTGCAACACTCACTACCGAGTTCCAAACTGCCTCTGGAAGAAATGTCAGTACATTAACTGTTCGTTGGGAGATTCATGAAATGGGTTTCCATGGCCGAGCAGCTGCACACAAGCCTAAGTTCACCATGCGCAATGCCAAACGACGGCTGGAGTGGTGTAAAGCTTGCCACCATTGGACTCTGGAGCAGTGGAAACGCATTCTCTGGAGTGATGAATCACGCTTCACCATCTGGCAGTCCGATGGACGAATCTGGGTTTGGCGGATAACAGGAGAATGCTACCTGCCCGAATGCATAGTGCCAACTGTAAAATTTGGTGGAGGAGGTATAATGGTCTGGAGCTGTTTTTCATTTTTCAGGCCCCCTTCCAGTGAAAGGAAATCTTAACACTACAGCATTCAATGACATTCTAGACGATTCTGTGCTTCCAACTTTGTGGCAACAGTTTGGGGAAGGCCTTTTCCTGTTTCAGCATACCCCGGTGCACAAAGCGAGGTCCATACAGGAATGGTTTGCCGAGATCGGTGTGGAAGAACTTGACTGGCCTGCAGAGAGCCCTGACCTCAACCCCATCGAACACCTTTGGGATGAATTGGAACGCCGACTGCGAGCCAGGCTTAATCGCCCAACATCCGTGCCCGACCTCACTAATGCTCTCATAGCTGAATGGAAGCAAGTCCCCGCAGCAATGTTCCAACATCTAGTGGAAAGCGTTCCCAGAAGAGTGGAGGCTGTTATAGCAGCAAAGGGGGGACCAACTCCATATTAATGCCCATGATTTTGGAATGAGATTTTCGACAAGCAGGTGTCCACATACTTTTGGTCATGTAGTGTAGTTCATTGTTGCAGATGCATCATGGTTTTCTAACTCAATTTGCTACTAACGTGGTTAAAACTGGTTTCATGATAATCACCAGACAGTACCCAAAGGGTACATTGAAATGACGTGGAAACAATGATGATACAACCAGTGTGTGCCCAGTGGGTAGCAATTCATTTGTGCGCCTTGAGAGTAGATACATCTCTTTAGACAGGGTTTCTGAGACTATGACAACAAACTTTGTACAAAGCATTAAATCAGATCTGAAATAAAGTTTATTCAAAGTGTGGGTGTCTTTGTGAATGAAGCTGAATGTTTTTCTATTGAAATATCATAGCTACACAACGCTGCACATCGTCCTCGAGATTATTTGTTTTCTACATTTGGAATAGCAGTATTAGACATGGCGGAAAAGGCACAAAACAAACTGAGTAGGAGCAAAGCCCTTAAGAATGAGGAGGCATCACTATTTAAAGCTCTTTCATTTATTCAACCTTTCGTTGCGCATTCTTTCCCCCTGCACACCATCACTAAGCTCCCATCAGACGAGAGAAAATGAGAACATATTTACAGCCTGGAACATATAATTTATTCTTGTTCCCTGGCTTTATGTTCCTTAAAAAAAAAATGGAGGCCTATTTGACAGGCGCACAAGTGCAAGCGACTGGCTTACCAAACGACTGGCTTACTTACCAAGACAAATGAGTCTTGAAACCATATCGACTGATATTTGTATTCACACTCAGCCCCCACGTATCTCCCCTCCCCCTCATCTTCACCACCAACCACCAATAGAGAGAAAGCCTATTCATATATCCTGGCTCAGATCTCTGTGTGAAGGGAGAAGACGCCCGCTGAATCTCCCCTTCAAAGGACACTTCTGAGGTGGTTGTCCGCTTTGGTGGCCTGGAGGTTATTTATGGAGAAATAGAGGCGAAAGCTGTGGTGGTGGAGGCTAAAAGGGTAGTGCCTAACCGATCCTCCATGTTTGTTATGTAAGGATGTATAAAGTGTTATGCAACGAGACTGAAGTTATGTAAGATACACGTCACCTGTTCTGCCGGACACAAGGACGCATGTAACACCACAAGTTTAAACAAGTTGTTTAAACTTCAAAATTCAAGGACGAGCAGTCAATCACTAAGGTGGTTCATGTTAGGTATCTATCTACTCTAAGTGTCGAGTAGGCTTGAATGAGCATATTGTGTTGTCAACGGTTGACCGTGATGGTAGTCAATCAACTGCTCAGTCATGTGCCTGGAGAGATCAGTGGAACAGACCCAGCTCACGAGGTGGCAGCTTAGACCCTTCTCATTGTTCTATAATTGCCTTTCCTTGCCTGTCTCCTTTCTCCTCTGTCTACAGCCCAGAGATAAGCTGGCAGAGGTAGCCCAAAGATAATGACATTTACTCCCATCTGTTGATTCCCTGATTCTCCCTGATTTCTGGAGGGTCTGAGAAACACCACCCTGTCCTGACAGAGAGATGGACGAGAGACGAGGGGCGCATCTCAGCCAGGTCCTCTGGCTTGCCGTCTGGTCAGACAGGGTCGTGATGCTATCGCCTCTCCCACCCTTCTTAAGACATGTGTGAAGCATGTGAAACAGCCTGGACAATAAGCTACAGGGGATGGACGGATAGCAGCGGCTCGTAATCACAGCTGGGGGAAAGGCCACTAAAAGGCTGTATCTATTTCCTTTTTATTCGATCATCTTATCAGGAGGAAATGGATTTGGGAATTAATAGAGTAGCAGATAGTGTGTGGACAGCTGAATGGGCAAAGACCAGAGATCTGTCTCGTGTTTCTGTAGTGTTTTCTCCATCTGTGTTTGATGTTTTTTATTTTGTCTAAAGTCTAATAAAGTGCTCAGTGGAAACAAAATGGCCAAAATGTACCGCAGGTAAAATATTGTCCAGCTTTTTATTGTACTGTATGTCCTCTGAGAGCAAAAATACTTTATCCTTTCTACTCCTTTAGAAATCGTACTAGAATTTCCAACATTTCCAACTCTTTCGATAGATACGGTATATTACATTATTCTACTGGATGAAAAGGTGAAAGGCTGAAACACTCACGACATCGCCATGGAAATAACTTTTGTATCATTTGCTGTTTATGACCACATTATTTCCTCTGTATAATCATGGTATGGCATGATGGACAGTACTTGTCCTTGTACTGTTCACCCTTGTCCTAACCTGCTGGAGAAGGCATTGAGTGTATAAGAACACTGCGCGGGTTTCTTGACCATTATTAACACATCTATAGAGAAACGCTTCCTCTTCATGGAAAGCCTTTCTATTAGCCTTAAGCACTCCACATCTTCATCTGACTAATAGGACTTGGAGAGTGAAGAATGCCACAGGCTACAGGCATTCTTCATGAATAAACCATTTGAAACTGATTCCAAAACGCAGATATGGAAATCCATACATGTAAGGAAAATTGATGTTTACTTACAGATATGACAGCGTATGTACATGAGAAAAGACATTGGCATAAGGGTGATAGCTAATCTTCAATAGCAGAATGTTAGATAATTGAACTGGTAATTACAGAAGTGATAGGCCAAACTGGTAATCAGGTGAGTAATAATGTAAGCAATTGTCAGACATGAGCAAAAAAGGACTGAATAAAAGCACATGACCAAGATACTTAGCTCTACTTAAAGTTCAAAAGACATTGTGTACACACTGAAATGGCAAGCCCTATGAGTCACCCTGTTATAAGAACAGCAGTGTGCTGAGATAATGTATTTAATAATACCTTATCTCATGATAACTAAACTAGCCTTATTTGTCTGTATTATATGAATGATGACTCGTCTTTGTTACTCATTACTGGGGTAAAATGGAGGTGCTGACATATGAACAGAACGTTTATTCTTAAAAGAATTCCAGGTCCTTTCAGAGGAGGAGTTGATCTGGGTCCTCTCGCTCCTCTCCTTCTCTCAATTTCCATTGAAGCTCTATTGGCATGAAAAGGACGATCCAATCTCTCTCTCTTTCTTTCTCTTCCCTCTCTCTCTCTTTCTCTCCTCTTTTAAATGGAAACTTTGGGATTTTGGCAATGAGGCCCTTTATCTACTTCCCCAGAGTCAGATGAACTCGTGGATATAATTTTTATGTCTCTGTGTCCAGTATGAAGGAAGTTAGTGGTTGTTTTGCGAGCCAACGCTAACTCATTTCCAAAATCCTGAAGTATCCCTTTAAGGTTGTCATGATGCCCTGTCTACAGAATATTTATGTTCTACTTATGACTTAGATCAGTATGTTGACACCCTCAGTGGTTGTCCTTGTTCAGTGCTGGAGACCTGTCACTCAGGGACAGGAGATTGAAAACTGCACAAAAATGGATCAGCAAAAACTTATCCTGCAGACAGTGGTAGATCTGCAGTGGCTCACTGTTAGCTGAGTAATGTGCCTCAATCACGATGAGCTCTCCATGCATGGTACATTGCTCTGCTAACAATGAGCTGGCATCGCATTTTTACATGGTGTGTAGCCTAGAATTATGGCACCAAAGGGAGGAAATGAACCATATTGTAGACCCCCCACACCCTCCATCTCTATGGCTTAACTTGTCCCCACCATCGTAAGCATGCACAGGAATGTAATGATATCTCTGGTGAACATGGGCCCAGTTGGAGTGCCATTGAAAGCCCAGCCATTTTCTCCCCTCATTAGCCCAGTGAATCAAGTTCAGAATGAACCTGACAGTGAACCGCATGGCAGGGAACCACACTTTCCTGCTGTACCTCTTTGAGTCCGTTGTCCATTAGCTATACAGAAATGGCTTAAAATAAACAGACCGTTGTTAAATCCCAGTGTTATTGTATTGATTAGGCTGTCTAGTGTTGGTGGTTTTCTACGGTAGCAGATGTTTACTGCAGAATGCACGCTGTGATTGCTTGAGCTTCAGTTTACTATTGCCACAGTGTATGAATGCTTCAGGGAAATTGTTCAAGGTTGATATGAGAAAAGATCCACAAACCCAAGAAGGATGCAATTATACACAGCACACTATTCAGAGTGAGACACAATGCACATTATAGATATGCTCATTCATTGCTCAATTGATGAAAACAATCATTGCTCAAGTCTATTGCAGTGTTTTTCATATCGTAATTACTTGCTGACATACACTATATATACAGAAGTATGTGGACACCCATTCAAATTAGTGGATTCGGCTATTTCAGCCATACCCATTGCTGACAGGTGTATAAAATCGAGCACCCAGCCATGCAATCTCCATAGACAAACATTGGCAGTAGAATGGCCTTACTGAAGAGCTCAGTGACTTTTCAACGTGGCACTGTTATAAGATGCCACCTTTCCAACAAGTCAGTTAGTCAGATTTCTGCCCTGCTAGAGCTGCTCCGGTCAACTGTAAGTGCTGTTCTTGTGAAGTGGAAACGTCTAGGAGCAACAACGACTCAGCCACGAAGTGGTAGGCCACACACGCTCACAGAACAGGACCGCCGAGTGCTGAAGCACGTAGAGCGTAAAAACCGTCTGTCCTCGGTTGCAACACTCACTACCGAGTTCCAAACTGCCTCTGGAAGCAACGTCAGCACAATAACTGTTCGTCAGGAGCTTCATGAAATCGGTTTCCATGGCCGAGCAGCCTCACACAAGCTTAAGATCACCATGTGCAATGCCAAGTGTCGGCTGGAGTGTTGTAAAGCTTGCCGCCATTGGACTCTGGAGCAGTGGAAACGCGTTCTCTGGAGTGATGAATCACGCTTCACCATCTGGCAGTCCGATGGACGAATCTGGCCAGGAGAACGCTACCTACCCGAATGCATATTGCCAACTGTAAAGTTTAGTGGAGGAGGAATAATGGTCTGGGGCTGTTTTTCATGGTTCGGGCTAGGCCCCTTAGTTCCAGTGAAGTGAAATCTTAATGCTACAGCATAAAATGACGTTCTAGACGATTCTGTGCTTCTAACTTTGTGGCAACAGTTTGGGGAAGACCCTTTCCTGTTTTAGCATGACAATGCCCCCGTGCACAAAGCGAGGTCCATACAGAAATGATTTGTTGAGATCGTTGTGGAAGAACTTGACTGGCCTGCACAAAGCCCTGACCTCAACCCCGTCGAACACCTTTTGGATGAATTGGAACGCCGACTGTAAGCCAGGCTAATGCTCTTGTGGCTGAATGGAAGCAAGTCCCCGCAGCAATGTTCCAACATCTAGTGGAAAGCCTTCCCAGAAGAGTAGAGGCTGTTATAGCAGCAAAGGGGGGACCAACTCCATATTAACGCCCATGATTTTGGAATGAGATGTTCGACGAACAGGGCTCCACATACTTTTGGTCATGTAGTGTACTTCTTGCATACTTCTGGCAATATGGTATTGTCAAGGCAAGTAAGGCAACTTGAAATTAAAAATGAACATTTAAATTAAATCACCTCTTCGTTTTCCTTGTAATACCATTTCGGATAGTTTTTTTCGATTAAATAACTGAATTTCCTGAACCTGAATAAACATGATTTAATCACCAAATCCCTGTTAATTCCATTTATTTGGGCAGTTATTAAGAAAGCATCAGTATGCACGTGGCTGGCTGAGGCTCCATGTTCACCCACCTGGCTGGGTTGGCTGTTCTTCACCTCACCTGGCTACTGGTCTTCCTCTCACGCCAGATGTGGACTTAGTCACGGCCAAGGAGAATAGCCCCCGCTGAAGGTGAACCGGCTGGAATCAGGTAGTTTGTTGGTGTCTTCGAGGTTAGAAGAGTTGCAGTACTCTGTTCCATTTAAGTTTTGTCAGTATGTGGATTGTAAATAAATAAAATGAAGAGGTGATTTAATTTCAATGTTCATTTTTAATTAATGTGGAGTTTGGCTTCTTGCTTGGATGAAGCTCAGGTTTTGTATTATGTCTCTTTCCAAACTTCCACAATCAACATTCACATGTATGTGGACTGTTCCTTAAACGTGCACATGATTATGTGTCAATTAGCGTGGATGTGTTTAACTATACTTATGGGGACTAGAAATCCCCACAAGAATAGTAAATGAACCAAAAATTGACTAACTGGGGACATTTTGTTAGTTTTAGGGTTAGAATTAGGTTTAGGGTTAAGGTTAGGAGTTAGGGTTAGGGTTAGGTTTAGGGTTAAGGTTTTGGGGTTAAGGTTAGGGTTAAGGTTAGGCCCTAACCTTAACCCTAACCCTAACCTTAGGGTAAGGGTTAGGTTTAGGGTTAGGGGTTAGGAAAATAGGATTTTGAAATGTTATAAATTGTGTGTCCCCACAAGGTTAGTTAAACAAGAGTGAGTGTGTTTGTGTGTATCTGTGATAGCATGTGTGTGTTTGCTTTGCATGTCGGCAAGTGTGTATTTGTGTATATCCAGTAACAAATCACTGATGCCCCTGTGTGTATTTCTGCTCCATCAGTACCCATCCCCTAACCTTTAAATCCAGATGCATTTCCTCCCCTCCCGGCTGGTTGGAAGGTGCTCCCGCTGCCCTAAAGGTTAATTGATTTTCCTTCCCCTTGTGCAGCCTGCTCAAATCACACCAGGACAGGAGAGTAATTGGGAAATATGCATAGCATGCTCTACAGATTCTAACAGGTTGTCGAGCATATGCCATATCCAGTGTTCAATCTAATCTGGAAAGCACTGAACTACCATACGCTTTTCTGGAAGGATTGCACACTTTTGGGGGGATCGATTCAGATTTAGGCACAAATTCAAATAGTTGTCATTGATATTTCATTATTTGACTGGAGAAACCCAAACACCCATCCACACAAACACTTTCTCGCAGCCTCTTCATCAATCTCCAGTGTCTTTGTACCCGAGCCCCCGGCTCTCATTCTGAATGATCGTTAGACAACACCAACAAGGAGGACAGGAGAAGGAGGACCACAACAATGCAAGTCACTGTACAGTACACAAACAACAGCCATAAGGTAGATGTGACTGAATCACACTCCCACTGCCTGCTGCACATAGAAGGTTCCAACACTGAGCCTCGAATGGATGAATGAACGGAGAAGGAGAGACAATAGAGAGAAAAATATGAATTGAGCTATTGACAGAGTGAAGAGGAGAAACAGGGCGGATTGATTTCTCTCTGGGAAACAGTGGCGGTGATCATGCGTCGTACATGTCATGTATGTTATGTAACAGGCTGCCATGGCAATGGATGAATGGGGGTGTGACAGGAGTAAATATGGTATCGTTACAGAGACGGACAGATTGACAGTGCGTGTATATATACACAATAATACGATTATTGTGAATTCTCAGATTATATAATAGTTCAATTAAAACGTTTACATGCTTTGCAAGAAGAATGATTTCTCTAATAATCATGTTTACATAGAAACATCTGAAATCAGGCTACCTGATGGGACTCAGATCAAATACATTGGTGGAACACTGATTAAGGTGTTTACATGTCTTAATAATTCAAAAGATTGCAAAAAAAATCCAGGTATTTTAATCGGCGAATGCTTACATTGATTATAACCTTACGCCGATTAAGGTGTTTATATGACCATTTCCATACTCGGCCTACTGCCATGATCAGTTTAATATTTAATTATTAGTGTGCATGTAAACGTACTCAGTGACAGGGTCAGCATGGCGTTGGGGCCGCTGGAAACCGGGAGAGAAGCACTGGAAATCACATCAGTAGAAATCACCCAGCAGTGAAGGAGATCTAGATGCATCAAGGCTTAAACAAGAGCCCCTATGATGTTTCCATACTGTATTGACATTGTGATCATCGCATCAAACCGATTCCTCCTGTTACAATTCGTTTTTTGTTGTTGTGTACGGGTCCTGCTATTGTGCATACTGTGCTAAATGTATTTGTCATGGTATTATCCCAGACTAGACCCCGGTGTCCCATAGGATCAGTGAGAGAAAGCCAGAGATAGAAAGAGAGAGAGCCAACAGTCTCAGACACACACAGGTGTCTCTGCTAACACGAAACCTCTCTTTCTCTCTCTCTCTCAGCTGCAGCAGCTTTTGTTTGTCTGACTTGGCACCCACTGTCTCTCTTTGACAACCGCTGTTAGAGAACTGGGCCTCAATAAGTACCAACTGTCTTATTTGTGAGAACAGCACCAAACCTCTATGCACACACACACACACACACACACACACACACACACACACACACACACACACACACACACACACACACACACACACACGCACACACACACACACCTGAGACCTGCTACTTGAGAAAGCATTGAGGGATGAAAGCAGAAAAGCACTGTCTGTGTGCCTCATGTCCAGGACCTATGGAAATAGAAATCAGTTGAATTCGTTTACTGCATTGGGCTACATCAGGGTCACGCGGAGTGTTTTTAGTAGTCTTAAACAAATCTACTTTGAAACAAAAGTATACACCTCACATGCATGGTTATGGGCTTAAAGAAAGAAGACACCTGTACCTTGTCAGATATAGAGTTGAAATGTATTCAATATTGAGTTTGTATCCCAATATTACACTTTATATACATCACAGAAGACTGAAATATAACAAAACCGTTTGACAAAAAAAAACAAAAAATATGTTTATTAATTATTAAATTATGAGAAATATTAATAACATTCCACCCATGAGGAAACTAGAGGGCAATTTGGTCATTTGACTGCGGGAACTACGGCAGTCAAGGCAGCAGGCATGCAGTCCCCCTGCTGCCTACTGAGCTGACAGGTAATAAGTGTTTGACTGCGTTTGTGTCCAGGAACGGAGGGCCTGAGGGTATCTCAGTCAATACCTAGAGGAACACTGCGTTCAGATGTCGGCGTTCAGCATGACTGAGTCCTCCCAGAGGTGAATGCCAGCTCCTCTCTATGTTCAATGTCCATCCATCTCCTCTAATCCTGAGTGGCACGATGCAGAGACATGTTTAGGCCCTCATGGATTGTGTCTACAACGGGGGAAAACAAAGCCCTCCTTTGTCCCGGAGTCAGCTGTTGACTTCCTGCTAGGATGGATCAATTGTTTCAGGGAAGTCAATCAAGTAGTCAATTAGTCCACCCACACAGATTATTTCACACTCCCTCAAGCATGTAAGAGACGTTCAGCAGCCTATAACGTAATGATACAGACAGAGGAAATCTCTGTCTAGATTGATAGAATTGTATATCTGATAAACCGTTTCTTTATGGGGACCTGATGCATAACACAGATTTAAAAGAAAGTGTTACAATAAATGTCATGTTTATAATATACTTATAGATGTGTAATTATAATATACAGTTCATTTAAATTGTTACACAATGTTATACTAGCACTACACAAACAATAACAAAATGTTTCAGTATATCAATGAGTCGTCACATTACACCATAAAACAGCAGGGCAATTAAATATATTATCCAATAAAACAAAAAAGACAAAAAGCAGTCGTGAGTTTTGGGAGAGAGGCCAAAAAGCCTATTTTGATATTGGCAGAGTCGTAATGTTACCTGGGTGGCAACAATAAATAAATAAAAAATTGGTCATTTAGCAGACGCTCTTATCCAGAGCGACTTACAGGAGCAATTTAGGGTTAAGTGCCTTGCTCAAGGGCACATCGACAGATTTTTCACCTGGTCGGCTCGGGGATTAGAACCAGCGACCTTTCGGTTACTGGCACAACGCTCTTACCCACTAAGCTACCTGCCGCCCTATACAATAAATTGGCGGGCACATCAAATCAATGAATAACATTATGTAAAAAAAGTTTCCCTTTCCCAGTAAGTGCTTACTTACTCACTCGTCCGAGTAAATGATGTTCCAACAAAGTAAATTGGTACTTTTTTACAGAATTTACAGAATTTCTATACAGTATTCACCATTGAACTTTTGCATTTCCATTAAAATGTTAATCTCTCAAGTTACTGTAGTTCTGTATATCACAATTATCTCTCAAGTGAAGTGAAATGCAATGGTCGATGTGTAATTATTTGTTCTGACATTTATAGAAATTGAATTAGAACACATACGTATATCTCTGCCTTTATCTCTTCCAGGGAAATGATTAAAGCTCTCGGTTGACGTCGGATACAACAAAGCTCTCGGTCGTGTCTAAAGGAAAGGTGTTTAAGGTCAGAGGCAATTTAGTACACCTATGATTACTGAAGACAGCTTTTTGTCACAAGACAGAACACACGCTCAAGAGGCATCACAACTCTTGCGGCATAGACTGTCATTAAATTAGTTTCTTTAGCAATGAATCACTTCTGGATGTTTTATTTGCTTCAGTGAAGAGAACTAGCTCAGCCCTAGCATACTGGGAAGATGTACAGTGCATCAGTTTGGACTGCTGATTCTATAAATGGCTTTGTCAATTAGTACAATCTTTTCCAGATTGGAATGGCAAATCCATTACCGAGGACTGTGGTTTTCTCTCCATCCCCCTATGCCTTACAAGTATTTTCTGTGCATTATTCTATAAAGGGCAGACTCTTTGGCAAATTCGTTTTAAACCCCCTGCCAGCCTCTCTCTTCGGCAATCACCATTTACATTACTGCCAACAGGTCCAAGAACACTGCCAGTGTAATTACCGTGTGTACTTAGGGCTGTGACGTGGGTGCTCCTCACAAACACAAAACACATACAGTGAGGGAAAAAAGTATTTGATCCCCTGAAGATTTTGTACGTTTGCCCACTGACAAAGACATGATCAGTCTATAATTTTAATGGTATGTTTATTTGAACAGTGAGAAACAGAAAATCCAGAAAAATGCATGTCAAAAATGTTATAAATTGATTTGCATTTTAATGAGGGAAATAAGTATTGGACCCCTCTGCAAAACATGACTTAGTACTTGGTGGCAAAACCCTTGTTGGCAATCACAGAGGTCAGACATTTCTTGTAGTTGGCCACCAGGGGCCTGTTGCACAAAACTAGGATAAGGGATTAAGCCAGGATATCTTGGTGATCCTGGCTCAATTGATCCGTAATCCGGTTGCACTAAAGATGGATAGGGGGCAGGAGGATATGTTATGGTATAAATTACCATGGAGATTTATTCTGTGGAGCTAGCCTGCTCCAGACCAGGCTAAATTCCAGGATCTATTTAATCTCATCCCTAATGTCAGTCAGCAGTCACCACAAATGGAAACCAATAGTTATTTCACTGCTCACTATACATTGTTATCACATATAACTAGACCCACTGTCATTATTTAAACGTTTGTGATCATTAATTTCAATGATTTTGGATAAAAAATGATTTTTAGATGATGTTGCTATCATTAGATAATTTACAGTTTCCCATAGACTATAAGGCTATATATAAAATGATAGAATATTAGGGCCACAGAGGGAAAAAAAAAAAAGTCATAATATTGTAACCAGTTGTTTTAAAGGAGGACAGTTGTTAAAATGACAGATGTGGGGCATTTCGTGAAATTGTACTTCAGTATGGTTTCATAAACAAAGACATGCTGATGTGCCAGAATATTAAGTATCACATTGTCATAAGTATCAAAACTGTAAAAACAATATGTAGCTTTTCTGCAGAAAGAACCAGCCTCATAAATTTATGACTTTATCCTTTTTCTTCAGTGTGGCCCTAGTACTCTGTCATATAAACAAATACACATTCCATATGAATATAAAAACACAATGTGTAACATTATGTTCCTTTATTGAATAAGGACAAAACAAAGCAGGTAAACCATCAGCTCCTTTCGAAACTGAAGTCACAGTGACTCTACAAGATGGAAAGCACAGAATCCAAGCATATTATACAAAATGATACATACACATTCAAAGGTCTGTATATAACACACCCTGCATGTCTGCACACTAAAATAAATGCAGGACAAATCCATACACATCAACTGAACAGACAAATGAATGGATGCAGTAGCCTCCCTGCAGCCTTGTATTACACACAGTATACCGCACAAACATCATAAGAGGCCAAATTCGTAAAAAACGAACCCAAAAAAACCCAAATTCCTCTGCCACCGCAGGACATATTTAACCAAAATTGAAAGCACACATACTAACTAAAATAATTCAACACATATTGGTCCCTCAGCAGCCGACCACTGTCGTCATCAGGGAAGATTGCCGGATTGTCCCAGTCCATGGCTGGTGGCACTCTGGGGGCCCTCTCCTTCCTCAGGCAGGCCACATTGTGGAGGACAGCACAAGCCACAGTAATATCACATGCCCTAACAGGGCTGACCCTTAATTTGTGAAGGCAGTGAAAGCGTGCCTTCAGGAGGCCAAAGGTCATTTCAACTCTGGCCCTGGTCCTGGCATGGGCATGGTTGTAGGCCTGCTGTGCTTCCTGGGGGTCTGTGAAAGGTGTCAGGAGAAAAGGCTGGCAGCCATACCCCCTGTCTCCCAGCAACACACCAGAGAATTCACCTGTCAACACAAAATCTCATCATTACTACCTCATAAACACAGTGATATTCTTGACACAGCCATGATGGTTATAAATAGGGGTTGTGTGGCTTACCTTGTGATAGGCACTGATAGATTTCAGAGGCCCGAAAGATTCTGGAGTCATGGACTGAGCCAGGCCATTTTGCCACAACATTGCTGATCACACAGTCAGCATTGCAGACCATCTGAAATCATAAGATGAGGAATATTACACCAATCAATGCACATCACTGGCAATGCAGAGTGTTCGTCAATGGACAATATCAAAAAGTTATGTTCACCTGAACATTAATGCTGTGAAAGGATTTCCTATTCACAAAATCGGCCTCATGGGCACCTGAGGGGGCTTTTATCCTTATGTGTGTGCAGTCCACTGCACCAATGACATTGGGGAAACCTGTCACACAAAGTAATGAGTATCCTACTATGTGTTAACAGTTGTCCTGTAATTTGTAGATCCTCTTACCTGCAATCCTATAGAACTCCTCTTTGATGTCACAGAGTCTTCTGTGGCCAGGGAAGGAGATGAAGACATCTGCTAATGCTTTGATAGCCAGACACACACTCCTTATTGTGCGGCAAATTGTGGCCTTGTTCAGCTGTTCTGCATCCCCCACTGAGTACAGGAAGGCTCCACTAGCAAAAAAGCGCAAGGCCACACAAACCATTTGCTCCACACTCAGTGCATGGCTCCGTGCAGTGCGGTGCTTAATCCTGGGACCCAGTAGTCTGCATAGATACCTGATGCCATCTGCAGAAAACCTGTATCTTTCATATAGATGGTCATCAGGGAAGGCCAGTGGGTCCAACCGGTCCCTGAAGACCCTTTCTCGCCTGAAGGCTCTCCTCAGCACAAGTGCTTCTTCATCCACCACATCTCGCACGAATGGGCATGCCATTGTCAGAGCAGAAAGGAACACACAATTTTGGGCCTTCATATAGGCTAGTGGCCACACCTGGTGCTGGGGGGGTGGGCAAAAGAGGGCGATGCCTTATAACGATGACTTGGTTGTACTGATTGCTGGGAAAATAAAAAATTTGGCAGGATTTTGGCAGGATGTGGTGTCCTTTTATTAATACGCACTATGTTGCCAGGCTGGTTTTCCCACTGTATAGCATCTGGGTCCTGTAAAAGAAATTAGATTTTTTGATTTTGATGAGGACTCCTCACCATTGTAGAGTAAATAGTACTTTCACAGTCTTAACATGATACCTCATGCCTTCTGGAATCCAGAGAGATGGTCTCCTCCTCATCATCGTCTCCATCATGTGCTGTTGCTGCTGCACTGGGGCCTTCACCCTATCACATTTAATCGGATTCATATTGAAGCTAGTAGACAAGACATGCCAGGCCTACAGTATGCCTTTGATGGAGTACTCACTGGATCAGCATCGTCTGGTGCTTGTGCTGGTGGCTCTAACAGGAACACAGTGCTGCCAGACACTGCAAGGCAATAGGTAAACCAAAGTCAGACAGTCCAAATTGATTCAATATGAATGTGGTTGTATCCCATGTAGAGATGCAAGGACATACCTTGAATGAAGCGGGTGGCATCTTGGGAGGAACCTATGCTCGTCTCTTTCCCCCCAGGGATCCCCTCTAAGACGGGCCTGCCTTTATTTAGCTCCAAGGCCATGTCCTCTGCTGGGGTAAGGTCAGCCTTTGGTGACCCACCACCCGTGCCTTGTCTGTGGGTATTCTTTTTCACTGCTAAAACAGTACAGACAATGTGTGAGCAGGCACCTTCTGGGTACAATATATGCTTGTGCTTTGTTAAATATTAGTCAGGGACCATACCATTCTGCAGAATGTTCTTGTATTTGATTTTGACCTGCTGCCATGTCCGTTTTGGCCCGTTCATGTTTAATCTAACACACACACACACACACACACACACATTTAATAGAGTCACACTGCAAAAAATTACTTGGTATTTTTGTCTTGTTTTCAGTAAAAAATATCAAAAAATGTATCATAGCTTTATACAGTGTGATGGAGTTACTTTACACAATTTCACTCATATCTGCAGTGCATTTCAATTAAAAATTTAACCGTTTCATAATTACAGTACAACTGCATTTTTGGAGATGTGAATTAAATATTTGAATTGTAATTGTGATGTTTCAGCGGAGCGGTGAGTGTGTAATTGTGCACTACTTACGCATTCAGGCGGTCTGCAATACTTTGCCACGCTTTTCTCTTTGCTTTATCACTGTGGCGGTGTTGCCTTTCTTCTTAATTATATCTTTTACCTCCTCGTATGCCTCCATGAGGATTTGTGCTTCCGACGGGGAAAAGTACGCGGCTCTAGTTGCCATGGTAAATCAGTTAATCTGTGATCTGTGGCGGGGTCTATTTGAGTGAGCCGTGAGCGCGCACCTATCCAGGATTGGTTTCACCTGGCTTAATGAATCCGTGTCTGCTCATCCTGGCTTGGTCTTTGTGCAACCAATTAAGCCTGGACGCACATGTTTTGGCTTCATTGAGCTCAGCTGAGTCATTTATCCCGGATGTCTTAATTCTACTTTTGTGCAACAGGCCCCAGGTTTGCACACATCTCAGGAGGGATTTTGTCCCACTCCTCTTTGCAGATCTACTCCAAGTCATTAAGGTTTCGAGTCTGACGTTTGGCAACTCGAACCTTCAGCTCCCTCCACAGATTTTCTATGGGATTAAGGTCTGGAGACTGGCTAGGCCACTCCAGGACCTTAATGTGCTTCTTCTTGAGCCACTCCTTTGTTGCCTTGGCCATGTGTTTTGGGTCATTGTCATGCTGGAATACCCATCCATGACCCATTTTCAATGCCCTGGCTGATGGAAGGAGGTTCTCACCCAAGATTTGATGGTACATGGCCCCGTCCATTGTCCCTTTGATGCGGTGAAGTTGTCCTGCCCCCTTAGCAGAAAAACACCCCCAAAGCATAATGTTTCCACCTCCATGTTTGACGGTGGGGATGGTGTTCTTGGGGTCATAGGCAGCATTCCTCCTCCTCCAAACACGGCGAGTTGAGTTGATGGCAAAGAGCTCGATTTTGGTCTCATCTGACCACAACACTTTCACCCAGTTCTCCTCTGAATCATTCAGATGTTCATTGGCAAACTTCAGACGGGCCTGTGTATGTGCTTTCTTGAGCAGGGGGACCTTGCGGGAGCTGCAGGATTTCAGTCCTTCACGGCGTAGTGTGTTACCAATTGTTTTCTTGGTGACTATGGTCCCAGCTGCCTTGAGATCATTGACAAGATCCTCCCGTGTAGTTCTGGGCTGATTCCTCACCGTTCTCATGATCATTGCAACTCCACGAGGTGAGATCTTGCATGGAGCCCCAGACTGAGGGAGATTGACAGTTATTTTGTGTTTCTTCCATTTGCGAATAATCACACCAACTGTTGTCACCTTCGCACCAAGCTGCTTGGCGATGGTCTTGTAGCCCATTCCAGCCTTGTGTAGGTCTACAATCTTGTCCCTGACATCCTTGGAGAGCTCTTTGGTCTTGGCCATGGTGGAGAGTTTGGAATCTGATTGATTGATTGCTTCTGTGTACAGGTGTCTTTTATACAGGTAACAAACTGAGATTAGGAGCACTCCCTTTAAGAGTGTGCTCCTAATCTCAGCTTGTTACCTGTATAAAAGACACCTGGGAGCCAGAAATCTTTCTGATTGTCACGCCCTGGCTCTTGGGACTCTGAAATGTTGAGCCAGGGTGTGGATTTTCTATGTTTAGTTTCACGGGGTAGCTTCTATGTTGTGTTTTCTATGTTTTGGGTTTTGTTCTAGATCATATAGATCTATGTTGGTCAGGGTGGTTCCCAATCAGAGGCAGCTGTTGCTCGTTATCTCTGATTGGGAGCCATACTTAGGTAGGCTGTTTTCAGCTATTCTTTGTGGGATCTTGTTCTGATTTGGTTTGTGTTATACCGTAGACGTCACGTTATCGTTGTTGTTTTGATTCGTGTAATCATTCTAAATAAATAATATGTTCACCTTCAACGCTGTGCCTTGGTCCGCTTCATCATGTGTCAACGATCGTGACAGAAGATCCCACCTCGACTGGATCAAGCAGCGTGACGAGGAGAGAGGATGGACGTGGGAGGAGATGAGTGCGAGTCTGGCAAGAGGGATGGAGGCTTTGGCCACGGGTAGGAGTGAAGCCCATACATTTTTTAGGGGGGGGCTAACGCCGTGGACGACGGGGCAGCAGGAGGACGCCAGGTTACGGGAGTCACTGGTCACCAGGGGGAAGGAGGTTGTAGAGGCACGGCGAGAGGTACTGGCGTGTGTTGCCAGTCCGGTCCGGCCTGTTCCTGATCCCCACGTAGGGCCAGTGGTGTGTGTTCCCAGTACGGTCCGGCCTGTTCCTGCCACTCGCACCAAGTCTACGGTGCGTGTCGCCAGCCCAGTCTGGCCCATTCCTGCTCCCCGCACCAAGTCAGGGGTGCGCTCGACAGCCCGGCTCGGCCCGTTCCTGCTCCCGCACCAAGTCAGGGGGTGCGCTCGACAGCCCGGCTCGGCCCGTTCCTGCTCCCCGCACCAAGTCAGTGGTGCGCCCGTCACCCGGCTCGGCCCGTTCCTGCTCCCCGCACCAAGTCAGGGGTGCGCTCGACAGACCGGCTCGGCCCGCTCCTGCTCCCCACACCAAGCCAGTGGTGTGCGTCGGTCAGTCCGGCATGGCCCGTGCCTGTTCCCCGCACCAAGTCAGGGGTGCGCTCGACAGCCGGCTCGGCCGCTCCTGCTCCCCACACCAAGCCAGTGGTGTGCGTCGTCAGTCCGGCACGGCCCGTGCCTGTTCCACCGGTGGCTGGTCCGGCACCGGTCAGATGCTTCACGTCGGAGCTAGAGCAATCCGCTCCACCAGTGTTCAGTCCAGCTCCGGCCAGCAGGGCCAGACCGGACCAGGGGTACTGTGGGGGGGTTAGAGAGGGAGTGGGGATCATGCCCAGAGCCGGATCCGCCGCCAAGGCGGAGTGCCCACCCGGTCCCTCCTCTGTGGTGTTCTGTTGGCGCTGTCGGAGTCCGCGCCTTTGGGGGGGGGTACTGTCACGCCCTGGCTCTGGGGACTCTGAAATGTTGAGCCAGGGTGTGGATTTTCTATGTTTAGTTTCACGGGGTAGCTTCTATGTTGTGTTTTCTATGTTTTGGGTTTTGTTCTAGATCATATAGATCTATGTTGGTCAGGGTGGTTCCCAATCAGAGGCAGCTGTTGCTCGTTATCTCTGATTGGGAGCCATACTTAGGTAGGCTGTTTTCAGCTATTCTTTGTGGGATCTTGTTCTGATTTGGTTTGTGTTATACCGTAGACGTCACGTTATCGTTGTTGTTTTGATCGTGTGATCATTCTAAATAAATAATATGTTCACCTTCAACGCTGCGCCTTGGTCCGCTTCATCATGTGTCAACGATCGTGACACTGATTGAGAGGGGGTCAAATACTTATTTCCCTCATTAAAATGCAAATCAATTTATAACATTTTTGACATGCGTTTTTCTGGATTTTTTTGTTGTTATTCTGTCTCTCACTGTTCAAATAAACCTACCATTAAAATGATAGACTGATCATGTCTTTGTCAGTGGGCAAACTTACAAAATCAGCAGGGTATCAAATACTTTTTTCCCTCACTGTACGGATCTGCTATCTTAATTTGACCAGTTTCTCACGACATGAAAATAATCCTGCAGCAACAGGACATGTGAATTATTATGTAGATTTTAAAGTGGAAATTACAAACGGTAGAAGCTTTTTTAAACCTTGAATACTCTACAAGTTTGCATTTTTCTGCGACAACAGAGTGATACAATTTAGATAGCACACATGTACATGCACTGATGAATGTATATTTTCACACATAAACACACATAAACACACACACAAACACATGCACGTATGAATTCACATTCACGCGCACAAACACGCACACAGTCACACACACCCGAACACACACACACTCCAACTCCTCGTCTCTTTTTAAAATTAACCTTCTGTTTCACTCAAATCCATTCACACATCAATGGAGGGGGTGGGAAATCACCTTCAGAACCCTTCAATTGCCCAACTATTGTCTGATCCTCCATTGCCTCACCCTGTCTGATTGTCTCTCCCCTCCGCCCGGCGCGCGCCGACGGTTTGACGGACACATGTCTAAATGCCAGGCTAATAAACACATATGTGAGGGGCGGTCGCTGCCTGTGCCAAACACAGCTCTGAAACAGGATAATGAGCTGTATCCTACCAGTGACCCCTAGCTAAATGCTGCCTGCATTCCTCTCTCTCTCTCTCTCTCTCTCTCTCTCTCTCTCTCTCTCTCTTCCTCTCTCTCTCTCTCCCACTCTCTTTCTCTCTCTCCCTCTCCCTTCTTTCTCCTCTGCCCTAACCATGGAGCCAGCAATGATGTCTTTAAGACTGTCCCTAGACAGACAGAGAGACAGACATACTGACAGCGGACGTCCACCTCCCCATATGCCATTTCGTTTATGTCTAATTGTTGATTTAGCCATTTTGAAGATTGCCAGTTGCCCGCATATGCCCGCTGAATGATTACATTATTGGGGTTAAGGGCTAATTGCTCGGTAGCTTGCTTTATGTGTGCATGGCGACTGCAGAATCCTGGGATGCTCATCTCTGTGTGGACACATCTCAGACAGAGCTTAGCTAGGTCAAGTCCAAGTCCAGGTTGATTACAGAACACAAAATGAGTTTGGGAAAAACACAGGCATGGTTAATAATGCTTGAGTGGGTTGCGTTTACATTTACATGTAAGACACTCTTATCCAGAGCGACTTACATCCATCTTAAGATAGCTAGGTAAGACAACCATATATCACAGTCATAGTAAGTACATTTTTCTTCAATAAAGTAGCTATCAACAAAGCCAGTGCTAGTGAGAAAAGACAAGTGAGAGTGTTACTGCAATCAAGACAAGGGTGTTTTTTGTAAATATATTTTGTTTTATATACTCTTTGAAGAGGTGGGCTTTCAGACGTTTTCAGAAGATGGGCAAGGACTCAGCTGTCCTGACATGAGGGGGAAGCTTGTGCCACCATTCGGGTGCCAGGACATTGAAGAGCTTTGCCTGGGATGAGCGGGAGCTGGCCCCTCGTAGGGGTGGGAAGGCTAAGAGAAAAGCATGTTGGGTTGAAAAGCAACTACCGTATACAGTTGAAGTCGGAAGTTTACATACACCTTAGCCAAATACATTTAAACTAGGTTTTTCAGAATTCCTGACATTTAATCCTAGTAAATATTCCCTGTTTTAGGTCAGTTTGGATGACCACTTTACTTTAAGAATGTGAAATGTCAGAATAATAGTAGAAACAATGATTTATTTAAGCTTTTATTACTTTCATCACATTCCCAGTGGGTCAGAAGTTTACATACACTCAATTAGTATTTGGTAGCATTGCCTTACATTTTTTAAACTTGGGTCAAATGTTTCGGGTAGCCTTCCACAAGCTTCCCACAATAAGTTGGGTGAATTTTGGCCCATTCCTCCTGACAGAGCTGGTGTAACTGAGTCAGGTTAGTAGGCCTCCTTGCTCGCACACGCTTTTTCAGTTCTGCCCACAAATTGTATATAGGATTGAGGTCAGGGCTTTGTGATGGCCACTCCAATACCTTGACTTTGTTGTCCTTAAGCCATTTTGCCACAACTTTGGAAGTATGCTTGGGGTCATTGTACATTTGGAAGACCCATTTGCGAACAAGCTTTAACTTCCTGACTGATGTCTTGAGATGTTGCTTCAATATATCCTCATAATTTTCCTAGCTCGTGATGCCATCTATTTTGTGAAGTGCACCAGTCCCTCCTGCAGCAAAGCACCCCCACAGCACGATGCTGCCACCCCCGTGCTTCACTGTTGGGATGGTGTTCTTCGGCTTGCAAGTGACCCCCTTTTTCCTCCAAACATAACAATGGTCATTATGGCCAAACAGTTATATTTTTGTTTCATCAGACCAGAGGACATTTCTCCAAAAAGTACGATCTTTGTCCCCATGTGCAGTTGCTAGCCGTAGTCTGGATTTATTTATGGCGGTTTTGGAGCAGTGGCTTCTTCCTTGCTGAGGGGCCTTTCAAGTTATGTCGATATAGGTCTCGTTTTACTGTGGATATAGATACTTTTGTACCTGTTTCCTCCAGCATCTTCACAAGGTCCTTTGCTGTTGTTCTGGGATTGATTTGCACTTTTCAAGCAAAGAGATGATGTCAAGCAAAGAGGCACTGAGTTTGAAGGTAGGCCTTGAAATACATCCACAGGTACACCTCCAATTGACTCAAATTATGTCAGTTAGCCTATCAGAAGCTTCTAAAGCCATGACATCATTTTCTGGAATTTTCCAAGCTGTTTAATGGCACAGTCAACTTAGTGTATGTAAACTTCTGACCCACTGGAATTGTGATACAGTGAATTATAAGTGAAATAATCTGTCTGTAAACAATTGTTGAAAAATTACTTGTGTCATGCACAAAGTAGATGTCCTAACCGACTTTCCAAAACTATAGTTTGTTAACAAGAAATTTGTGGAGTGGTTGAAAAACGAGTTTTAATGACTCCAACCTAAGTGTTTGTAAACTTCTGACTTCAACTGTAAACGTCCTTTGGAAATACGACAGCTTTGTCTTATTCATATTACCATTGGATTATCCTGAAATCAATGTAATCTGATATCTAACACAAAGTAAATGGGAACCTTGAAGACAGGACAGGCTTGGTCATATGTAGGACTCACGTACCAAGGACATGTCCCTCGCAGCACAGATGGATTGAAATCCCTCCAGAGGAAGACCTGTCTTTGGTTTGTCTGTCTGTCTGTCTGTCTGGTTTTACTATCCTTGTGGGGACCAGACGTCCTCACAGGGAAAGTAAAACAAGGAAAATTCAGACAAGTGGGGACATTTCGCTGGTCCCCAAGAGGAAAAAGGCTATTTTAGGCTTAGCGGTTAGGTTTAGGGTTAGGTCTACAATTAAGGGTGTCACGCCCTGATCGAGAGAACTCTTGTTGGTTGGGTCAGGGTGTGAGTTTTCTGTTGAGATCTATGTTAGTGTATTTCTATGTTGTAGATCTAGGTTTATCTTTCTGTGTTTGGCTGGGTGTGATTCCCAATCAGAGGCAGCTGTCGATCGTTGTCTCTGATTGGGGATCATACTTAAGTAGCCTGGTTGCCTACCTTAGTTGTGGGATCTTGACTCTTGTTTGGCTCGTGTGTAGCCATTGTGAGCTTCACGTTACATTGCTTTTGTTGTTTTGTCGTGTGTTTACTTTATAAATAAACATGTATGCATTCCACGCTGCACCTTGGTCCAATCCTGTACTCAACGATCGTGACAGAAGATCCCTCCATCAACGGACCAAGCAGCGTGGCCAGGAAAAGCAAACCTGGACATGGGAGGAGATACTGGAAGGAAAAGGATCATGGACATGGGAGGAGATCCAGGAAGGCATGGATCGCCTTCCTTGGGAGCAAACAGAAGCAGCGAGGGAGAAAAGACGGCGACTCCAAAATGCTAATCGACGAAGGAGACCCGAGAGGCGAAGCAGCAGGAGGCCGTGAAAGGGCTGACTGTAGAGGAGGAGGCCGCTATTTTAGAGGTCCTCCAAGACCTGCGGATCAGCAGTTTAAGAGAGGAGGCCACCACATTACGGGGGATGATGGCAAGGTTAGGGCAGGAGAGCTCCCTTCAAGAAGAGGCGCTGCAGGAGGCCCGTAGGGAGAAGGAAGTAGTGGATGCACGGAGAGAGGAGCTGGTCAGGCAACTAAAGGAGCATGTGTTCATTGAGGAACCAAGGTATGCGGAGATACGCACTGTGTCACCAGTGCGCATTCACAGCCAAGTGCGTCCTGTGCCAGCGCCCTGCACGTGTTGTGCGAAAGTGGGCATCCAGCCAGGACGGGTTGTGCCGGCTCAACGATCCTGGTCTCCAGTGCGCCTCCTCGGTCCAGTATATCCTGCGCCAGTCCTACGCACTGTGTCGCCAATGCGCGTTCACAGCCCAGTGCGTCCTGTGCCAGTGCCCCCACGTGCCGTGCAAAAGTGGGCATCCAGCCAGGACGAGTTGTGCCAGCTGTACACTCCAGACCTCCAGTACGCCTCCACGGTCCAGTATATATCCTGCTCCGGTTCTACACACTGTGTCACCAGTGCGCCTCCCCAGCCTGGTACGGCCCGTACCTGCTCCCCGCACCAAACCAGTGGTGCGTGTCACTAGCCCGGTACGCCCCGTACCTGCTCCCCACACCAAACCAGTGGTGCGTGTATCCAGTCCGGCACGGCCCGTGCCTGCTCCTCGCACCAAACCAGTGGTGCGTGTTCCCAGTCCAGCTCCGGTCAGCGGCTCCACTCCGGAGCCAGAGCAGTCCGCTCCACCGATGCCCAGTTCAGCTCCAGTCAGCGGCTCCATTCCAGTGCCAGAGCAATCTGCTCTACCGGTGCCTAGTCCAGCCCCGGTCAGCTGCTCCAGTCCAGTGCCAGAGCAGTCCGCTCCACCGGGGTCCAGTTCAGCTCCGGTCAGCGGATCCACTCCGGAGCCAGAGCAGTCCACTCCACCGGTGCCCAGTCCAGCTCAGGTCAGCGGCTCCACTCCGGAGCCAGAGCAGTCCGCTCCACCGGGGTCCAGTTCAGCTCCGGGTAGCGGCTCTACTCCAGGCCCAGACGTCAGCCCCTCTCCAGGGTCGTGGTCTCCCACACCTGGGTCCAGACAGGGCTTGGTGCATCGTGGGAGGATTGACGATCCAGGCCCAGACATCAGCCCCTCTCCAGGTTCGGGGTCTCCCACACCAGGGTCCAGACAGGGATTGGTGCATCGTGGGAGGAAGGAGAGGGGAATCATCGCGCGCGAGGTCCAGACCAGACCAGGGGCGCAACGGGGAGGCAGAGAGGGAGAGGTCGTCACGCCCGGAGCCGGATCCGCCTCCGAGGCTGAATGCCCACCCGGACCCTCCCCTAACGAGTCAGGTTGGTGCGGCCGGAGTACGCACCTTTGGGGGGGGGGGGGGTACTGTCAAGCCCTGATCGAGAGAACTCTTGTTGGTTGGGTCAGGGTGTGAGTTTTCTGTTGAGATCTATGTTAGTGTATTTCTATGTTGTAGATCTAGGTTGATCTTTCTATGTTTGGCCGGGTGTGATTCCCAATCAGAGGCAGCTGTCGCTCGTTGTCTCTGATTGGGGATCATACTTAAGTAGCCTGGTTGCTTGCCTTAGTTGTGGGATCTTGGCGTGTGTGTGTGTGTGTGTGTGTGTGTGTGTGTGTGTGTGTGTGTGTGTGTGTGTGTGTGTGTGTGTGTGTGTGTGTGTGTGTGTGTGTGTGTGTGTGTGTGTGTGTGTGTGTGTGTGTGTGTGTGTGTGTGTGTGTGTGTGTGTGTGTGTGTGTGTGTGTGTGTGTGTGTGCATGCGCGTGCGGCCATTGTGAGCTTCACGTTACGTTGCTTTTGTTGTTTTGTCGCGTGTTTACTTTAAAAATAAACATGTATGCATTCCACACAGCACCTTGGTCCAATCCTGTACTCAATGATCGTGACAAAGGGCTAGAATTAGGGTTAGGGGTTAGGTTTAGGGTTAAGGTTAGGGAAAATTGGATTTTGAATGGGAATCAATTGTTTGGTCCCCACAATGATAATACAACAAATGTGTGTGAGTGTGTGTGTGTGTGTTTGTGCATGTGTGTGTGACTGTGGCGTTCCCTAAAGTATGCAGGCACATATGAGTGAAGGCCTGATAGATAGAGGGATGTGTGTAAACAGAGTGAGAGAGAGTGGTGGGACACAAAATGGAGGTACAGTGACAGTAACGAGAGTGGTGGGACACAAAATGGAGGTACAGTGACAGTGAGGAGAGTGTGAAGTGAGGTGAAAATGAGGCGCCTCTCTAATAATACCTGTCTCTTGCTCTGCAAACACTGGAGAACGCTGCTGCTGTTTCCTGCTGGGGAGTTTATTAGTGAGACTATACAGTCGTGGTCAAAAGTTTTGAGAATGACACAAATACTAATTTTCACAAAGTCTGCTGCCTCAGTTTTGATGATGGCAATTTGCATATACTCCAGAATGTCATGTTGAGTGATCAGATGAATTGCAATTAATTGCAAAGTCCCTCTTTGCAATGAAAATGAACTTAATCCCCCAAAAACATTTCCACTGCATTTCAGCCCTGCCACAAAAGGACTAGCTGCCATCATGTCAGTGATTATCTCGTTAACACAGGTGAGAGTGTTGATGAGGACAAGGCTGGAGATCACTCTGTCATGCTGATTGAGTTAGAATAACAGACTGGAAGCTTTAAAAGGAGGGTGGTGCTTGAAATCATTGTTCTTCCTCTGTTAACCATGGTTACCTGCAAGGAAACACGTGCCGTCATCATTGCTTTGCACAAAAAGGGCTTCACAGGCAAGGATATTGCTGCTAGTAAGATTGCACCTAAATCAACCATTTATCGGATCATCAAGAACTTCAAGGAGAGAGGTTCAATTGTTGTGAAGAAGGCGTCAGGGCGCCCAAGAAAGTCCAGCAAGCGCCAGGACCGTCTCCTAAAGTTGATTCAGCTGCGGGATCGGGGCACCACCAGTGCAGAGCTTGCTCAGGAATGGCAGCAGGCAAGTATGAGTGCATCTGCACGCACAGTGAGGCAAAGACTTTTGGAGGATGGCCTGGTGTCAAGAAGGACAGCAAAGAAGCCACTTCTCTCCAGGAAAAACATCAGGGACAGACTGATATTCTGCAGAAGGTACAGGGATTGGACTGCTGAGGACTGGGGTAAAGTCATTTTCTCTGAAGAATCCCCTTTCCGATTGTTTGGGGCATCCGGAAAACACCTTGTCCAGAGAAGATGAGGTGAGCGCTACCATCAGTCCTGTGTCATGCCAACAGTAAAGCATCCTGAGACCATTCATGTGTGGGGTTGCTTCTCAGCCAAGGGAGTGGGCTCACTCACAATTTTGCCTAAGAACACAGCCATGAATAAAAATGGTACCAACACATCCTCAGAGAGCAACTTCTCCCAACCATCCAAAAACAGTTTGGTGACGACCAATGACTTTTCCAGCATGATGGAGCACCTTGCCATAAGGCAAAAGTGATAACTAAGTGGCTCGGGGAACAAAACATCGACATTTTGGGTCCATGGCCAGGAAACTCCCCAGACCTTAATCCTATTAAGAACTTGTGGTCGATCCTCAAGAGGCGGGTAGACAAACAAAAACCCACAAATTCTGACAAACTCCAAGCATTGATTATGCAAGAATGGGCTGCCATCAGTCAGGATGTGGCCCAGAAGTTAATTGACAGCATGCCAGGGCGGATTGCAGAGGTCTTGAAAAAGAAGGGTCAACACTGCAAATATTGACTCTTTGCATAAACTTAATGTAATTGTCAATAAAAGCCTTTGACACTTATGGAATGCTTGTAATTATACTTCAGTATACCATAGTAACATCTGACAAAAATATCTCATAACACTGAAGCAGCGAACTTTGTGAAGACCACTACTTGTGTCATTCTCAAAACTTTTGACCACTACTGTACGTAGGGTGTCAGATTACAGGGTTGGGTAGGTTACTTTCTAAATGTAATCAGTTACAGTTACTAGTTACCTGTCGAAAATTGTAATCAGTAATGTAATTTTGGGATTACCCAAGGTCAGTAACGTAATCGGACTACTTTCAGTTACTTTTGGATTTGACAAAAAGACGAAAAGGATCCATCAAACACGTTTGGTGTCATCATAGTGGTAGAACAACAAACTTAAACTTGCTGAATTGAATGTCATTGAGAAAACAGGAAGGTTTAATCATGTATTTTTTCCCCCGCGAATAGCCTTTCTGAATTTAAAAATAATCCAAAAAGTAATCATCTAGTTTTTCAAAAGTATCTGTAATCAGATTACAATGTTTTTTGCAGGTTATGTAACTGATTACAGTTACTTTTATTTTTTATATATATATTTTTGCATGTAATCAGTTACTCCCCAACCCTGCAGATACATACCAGCCATATTGATAATGGTGTGTTTACACTGCGCCTTAGTACGTACTGAGCACGCTCTGTGTTGCTGGTCTGACATGTTTACCTTGGCCATGTCCATGTAATGTCCTGATTTGAACTTCATGGGAAGAAGAATACATTTTGACTGACCTCCTTGGATAGGCAAAAGGCTTGTACCCTGTACAGATGACAACAGTGTTGGAGACTTCTGTTCATACTAAATGTCATTACAGTATGAATAGAAAACGTATTAAAATAAATACCACATCTTATAAGTGAATCACATCCGCTATGTGAATCACCGATATAAAGTTACATTCACTTGTAAATCGTGTTGTCATTCAGAAATCAGCCTCGCCTGCCTGTTCTGAGACTCTAAACCCGGAGCACATCCCACGGGCATGGCCGGCCACCCCCACTGTGCTTTCTTTAATGGAGCGCTGGCATGAGTCACAGGTTCAATCCATGGCCGTTAGCGAAGAATCACTGTATTGTGGGGGCGCTGTCCACCTCATTCATATCAGCTGTGAGTCAGCACCCCTGTCGAAGCTGAGGTACCAGCAGGCGAAACCGTGGCAAATGGAGCTGTCTCCGGCCCGTTGTGTAGTGTGTGATGTTTGACTTCGCCCTCGGCTTACTACCACGCTGATGTGTCCAACATCTCTTCTGCTGTTGCTGCTAAGGAGTAGGAGGCTTTTAAAATAGACCTTGAATAGAGAGGAGAGTGGTTTTTGTCAGTGCCTTGCGAGAAGCTCTTTCTTTATCAAGGCCCTGAAATACCTGTGTAGAGGTGGGATGTTTGTGCGTCCGGTTTAGAGTTTCTAATTGTTTGTGGTCTGCTTGCTTGTCCTTGACTTGACAAAACTATAGTATCTGAAAGATTATGCCTTTGTTAAATGTTTTTCATGAAGAAATGGAATGTTGTTTGTGTTAGTAGCAAGAGGGAATGTTTTGGGTGTGACGCCAAATACAACAGACCGGAAGTGTCTTGTAGACAGGGGAGACTGGGGATTGGCCAGAAGAGGGAGTTTCATTGTTTATAAATAAGGGGGTTAGGCGAGGAAGACGTCAGAACGGCCATGGCAATCGGGGAGCCGTTCTCCGGACACCGCGGGTCTGTACCTATGCTGTAAATCTCGTGATTTTAATAAAAGCTTTGAACACGATGCAGCATAGCGGACTCTTTGTTGACGGCAATAATTGCCACCATTCATCATATACGACATAATGGCGCCCAACGTGGGGCTGGGTTTGCGTCTCTTCCTTGCCTCAGTCAATCGCCGGGCTGACTCGCTCTGAGGCGTGGGAGAAAACAAAACAAAAATGGTGAGTGTTTTCTTACCGCTTCGGAGTCTGTTAGATTGGATACGACTTGTGTACACTGAAGAGATGTTCCATTTCGACCTGGCCTCGGTGGCGTTATTGCGGTCGACTGGAGTCTGCTAAAATGTTATTTCATTGGTAACAATAGACAATGATACTTTAGAGCATTAAGATAGATTTCATTGGTAACGGGTGACAATGGGAAATTCAGATATGTATACAATTTTAGAGCATTGCAGGTTTAGATAAGCCCTCGTGACGAGGCGACCGCATGGTGGGCCAAAATCCTGGAAGGGCGTTAGGACTTTCCAGGTCGGTCTGGGACTGGGGTTTGGTTGAACATTTCTTGGGGATGGCTTACTCAGTTTCTGTTCGACGGGATAGTTGCATTGGGGGGGATCGCCCGTAGAAATAGCCTATACCCACGGCAGAATAAATTTAGGGCAAACGAAACAGTAATCAATTAAAGACGCAATGCGGGTTTTGTTACATGTCGTAGGCCGCAGTTAGCAAATGCTAAAGGCTAAATGCTAAATGTGTTGCATGCTACATGATAACTTCAACCTTGGAGGTCCACTGCGATGGGATTCAAGCCTCTTAAACTTGTCTCTGTGTATGTAAGTCAGGTTATATGTTTTGTGAGCGCTGTTAAATGTTGTTTGACTAGGAGGGGGAAACGGGAGGTACAGCTGGACTGTTCTCCGTTTATTTGGGGTGAAAAAGTATTTTTGAATGGATGTGCGCATGCGTTTGATTTTGCGACACTACACTACAGAAAGGGGGAGTTTATGGCACGAGATTAGGGAACGTTTTGTTTTACGGCACTAAACGACACCACGAGGGGATGCTAAAACTCAAGCATGAGGTTAAAATGATATTTGCGCATGCGTGGGATTCTGCAAAACAACACATTGGTTAAACTGCAGGGGGAGACAGAGGAACACAGACGACGGAACAAATACGCATAAAGAGATTTTAACACGAATCTTATAAGTTTAAACGGCGGTGGGTTAAGATGAAACTTGTTTTGTGACCTATTGAATTTATAAATTAGATATATGGTAGCGGATTATAATAAATTGAATTAAATAATTAAATAACGGATTAAAATAATGTTTTTGAGCGATCTATTTAGTTCTGAGTTTAGTCTTATAGTGAATAATGTAGAACGAATGAATATTGAATGGTTGGAAATACTCAGTGATGGCATTAACTACTGAAAGCTGTTCTTGTGTCTTTGTCCCTTGTCATGAGAGACAGGAGAGAGGGGGAGCGAGGAGATACAGGAAGTGATCACGTGACGCGGCAGAGGATCAAGTCATAAAAAGGTTACTGTTACAAGATATGTGATGTTATGACGATTTTACATAGGCTTGGCAAATACTATGTCATTAAAAATTGCATTTTGGATGCTCTGTGTATCACTGGGGTTTGATGGGAATTGGAGTAATGATAGGGTTAGAGGCTTTGTTTTTGGGATTGCTTTGAAGTTGACTAATTTACTTGCATTTGATGGGTTGTGGTAATATAGTCAACACTAATTGATAAATTAGTGACATAGGATATAGGAATACAAATTGGTTTTAATTATTCATGCTTTTTAATTGATTTATTTGGAGTTGTTAGGGTTATATTAATAATTTAAGGGGGGAAGCCTTAGGCTGTACAGTCTAAAATAACATAGTTCACAATAAAGGAATATGAAAGTCATTACACGGGTTGAAATAGTGGTAATCCTTTAATTAAAGTGTTGCTAGGGTATCTGGCAAGTGAAACAAAAGTTGCCCTTCATTCTCAAACAGAAATTGATAAAATATGTCAGCAATAAGATAGGTTTAAAAAGTAGAGCTTAGGGAGGTTTATTCTCAGCTTACAGTCATCATCCAGGAGAGTGATTATGGCATCAGAGATGAAGACGAATACAAGCAGAAACGACGGTAAAGATGAATTCAAAACTCCAGAAGGAAGAAAAACCGAGATGTCTGGAAACGAAGAGAAGAATGAGGTTCAGAAAGATGAAGAGGATGATGAAGATGAGAGTGATTGATGAGAGGCCATGGGTGGAGGTGACTCTGTGATCAGAAGGAAGTGGCAAGAGAGGAAAGAAGGATACTGGAGACTTGATCTCTGATGAAGGTTGAAGAAAGAAGGGTACAAGAGCAAAGAAGAAATGGAGATATAGGCAGATTGCTTATCATGCCTGGATAAATCGAATAAGAAGTGACACGACTGGATGAAGAATTCAAGAATGGAAGGAGAAGAACACATTGAGGTCAAGAAGAGCCCACTAGTAAGAAGATGATGGAAGATGATATGTCGAGGACGAGAACTTAGAAGAGAACCTTTTGAAGAATACTGATATGTCAACGACGAGAAGAACAGGACGAAGAAAACTCAATCAAATACAACTTATAACTGGTGGTGGAGAAGGAGAAAATAAGTGTTGGTTATGAAGAATCAGAGTGAACCAAATCAACAATCACTGTTACAGCTTCAACTGAACAATATCAAATGCAATTGTACCAGCCAAAGGGGGGTACCAGATGCTCCATATCCACAGCAACAAGTCAGGAGAAAACAACAGAGGAAGATGAAGGAGCAAGTGAAGATCACCTGTTCTTCAGGTGAACCCTAAATATTCTAGAGGGCCTAGAATATCCGGAAGGGGGGTGTTAGCTGATAGCACCGATTAGAGAAGAACAAAAATATCCAACAATTGAAGTAAAAACAGAGGACTGTGATAGTGAAGAGGGGAACATTTATGTGTTCAGCCTAAAGAGGTTAAACATATCACTCTGTAAAATAAACTAATTAGGTTAGGATAGGGATTTGAAGTAGTAAAACAGTTTAAATACTCTTAGGGAATCAATTGAGCTAGGAATTAAAATAGACATACCAATATTAGGACAATATACCAATGGCATTGTGGGAAGAGATGCATGGTGTAAATTGAAGTGTTCAATCAGAGGCACATTAGACGACTGACTGTTTGGTAGAATATTTTAAGAAGTAGGGTTTTTGGGAATCATTTGCTTAAAAGATAATATCATAGGAAGGATGATAATCTATTAGATTGCCTGTTAGACAATCTGTCTGAAAAATAAACTTAAAAGGGGTGACTGTTTATTCTGGGTTATATTCTTACACTAAGAGATTTCAGGCTAGGCTAAAAGGTGTTTAGTCGTTTGCCAAGTCTGTGTGTAATGAGTCAGAAGCAGGTGGGGAACTTTCCCAATCACATATTCTAAACATTTGGTGGTAAGGGATTTTGTGGAAAATCAGGGGGAAAAGGTATAAATGTTATGAGAGAAAAGATTAGATTAAAATAAGTTAGGAGTAGATTAGGGTTGAAGGAACTCTGAGACAGTAAGCTAAGTTTTAAAGTTAGTAGTAAGAGAGAGAGAGAACAGTAATGAATGACACTTTAGAGTAGGGAGATCAAGGTAATTATGGGTGTATTTTGTGTAATCAAAGGTTTGAAAGTCAGGGATTTAGAGAAAGGACTGAGATTTGGGGAAAAAGTGACACTAGTGGTGATAGATGGAAGTACAAGTAAAGAGTTCAAAGTCTTAGGGGAAAATTAGGAGTAACTAAGGACATCAACACGTGAGTCTATTATAACAACAGGGAGAAGCAATTTAATTCTTTCAACATTGATAGTTATTAAAGCCATAAATATATTGCATTTGGTTATAAGGGAACCAATACAGCACCAATGTTAGGGAAAGAATACTTATTAGGGATTAGGATGGGGACGTTCCTCCCATATGGAGAGATAAGTTGTTGCACCTAGTCAAAGGAGGGATAGTTTGTACAACGATATGAAGTGGAAGATGTTAGGAGTGACTGTTCACTTATGTTGCGTAATGTTACAGAGAAAGGTCAGGGAGAATATATGTATACTTATCTAGTGCAAGCATTAGAAGTTGTTCCGGTTAAGAATGATTGGTTAAAGGGCTATGTAATTCGTAAAGTGACGCTTATAATGGAAGATTTGAAATCTGTAGAAGGTTCCACAGTCACAGAGGGAGTTAAGGATAAGTTTATTACAGTAGTCACTCAAACAGTAAATAATACACAGAGTATATTGGTAGCTTTTCCACTAGAAGGAATTAAGGGTTTTAATTCATCAACTAAATCAACAACGTTAATGGTAACTTTGGGAAGGGATTAATGATACGAGGGTAATAGCAAATGTAGGAAGGATGACACCGACAACAACTTTTCTGAAATTAGAGGTAGCAAGAGGGACTCAGGAGGTTATGGTACGAATGGGGTTAAAATAGGAGAGCAGATAGAAACAATATAGATTAATCTGAAATGGAGAATATAGATTCATCATGGAAGCTGTAGGATGGGGTCTTTTGATTTTGATGACAGAGGGGGGGGGGTATCTGATCAGTACTGCTCGTTCCTCTGTTGTGAAAATTAGAGATAGATTAACTCATTCTGTAAGAATCAGTGAGGAATCTTGAGGGTTGATGTCTGTTGGGGATGCCAGCCCAAGACATGTTAGACGGTCGCGCGGCCTCTATCAGGTATGGGTCAGTGTTATGCTTTGTCATAACTGTGGTATCAGCAACAGTCATTGACCGATAAAATAATGTCGTTGTCAGAACAGTGGTTTAAGCCTAGGTTTAAGTAGTGTTCTTGGGTAAATTAATTACCCTATGGGAATTGTTAAATGGGAAAGGAAAATCAGGTAACAACGGAACCCTGAAGTATTCAGGTGAAACATTGAGGGATAAAAGTTGTTTTATAGAACATATGAGGTAAGGGGTATGTTTATGGGAATATCAGATTGTGAGGTTATATGATAACTTTGGATAACCATGACTTTAAGGGTAGTAATGACAAATAATATGTTACTTAGGACTTTGATGGTTAAACGATTAGCTTTTGACTGACAATGTGACTATGGGGAATTTTAGAGATATTTGGTGGGTTTGTGATAAAGCATCTATATTCTTACATTAGGGATGGACAGGATTTGGTTACATGTCAACGTTGAAGCTTCCATATGAGGCTTTTACTATTAAAAGAGGAGTAGCACCGAACACAGATCAATTTGAATCTAGGGTTAAAAGGGTGACATGGTGACATGTCACCGTCTTCAAGCCTATCATTGAAGGATAAGTCTAAGGGAGAAGGGGGGACTTTATTCATGGTATGGTGTAACATTTGGGAAGATCATATTGATAAATATTAGTTATACTTTGAGTCCAGATAGTTCAGATAATATCACTTGGGTTATAGATGCATTATAAGGGATGTGTTTGGGAGATCTGAGAGGATTTGGTTGCAAGATCAATTAGGCCAGTAGGGGCAGTGATGGGTCAGATTTTAGTTTCAGCTTTGATAACACTGTGTGATGTTTGTAATTTGTTACTGATCTTTGAGAAAGCTATGATATTGAGATAGGTTGGAGAGTGATGCCTGGAGACAACACTCAGATGCCGGTGGTGACTGTTCCTGTTCTGGATAAAGATGGACACGTGGAACTGATGGATAAATATCATTTTTGATTATTTGATGATTTAAAAAAAAATAAAAAAATTTTTTTCCAATATTAGTGTGATTTTTATTATGATTTATGAATCAAAGGGGGGAATGGATAATGTGATTCATACATCATTTATATATCATTTTTTAAAATTCTTAGGTGAAATTGAGGTTTAATTTGAAAATGTTGTTTTGCAAAAGATACTGTTTGGTCTTTTATTTTCTTCCAGAAGCATTTGGGAGAACATGTGGAGATTGAAATATTCAAACAAGGACAATATGAAGGGACAATATGAAGGGACAATATGACTGGAGGAGATGAAACAAGGAGGGTGTGGAAAGGTTCCGATTCCATCATCAACGATGCAGTGGAAGTCGAGACTACGGAGGAGACTACGGAGGTCGAGACTACGGAGGAGAGGAAGTGTAGTGGACTACATTCCAGTGTCTGCAATGAAATATAGACATATTTGATGTGTAATACATAATTGTGTCATATTCTTAGGGATTAATTTTTGTAGAATGATGTTTGATGTTATTGAATACATGGGAGGATCTTAGATGTTTTTGTTTATTTCGGTGATGCTTAGGGACAGGAATTTAGGCAGGGAGAGGTTCACTGTTAAGGTCCAATGGGTTGACCAGCCTTGCAATGAATATTTATTGGATAGGATTTTGGTTGCAGGGGCGTACCTGTGTAGTTAATGGCATCATAGTTTCAAATGCATTTACATGATTTATGAGGTTATCAGGAGTACCGAGGTGGTTGCCTGGGGCAGAGGGACCGTGAGAGAATTTTACTGTCTTGATTGATGGATGGATATCTGAAAAGATGGCTGCCGGACAGTTTTTCGCTCTTACACTCCATAGAGATTTCTTCATATTTCATAGTAATGTATTCACACTTCATAAAGATAGTAATGTATTCACACTTCATAAACAGGTATTTCATAGAAAGGTATTTACACTCTAGAGGAGAATGTGTTTGGTTTAAGGTTAAAGATACTCAATAAGATAAATTGTTACTAGTCATAATCCTATTCTGTTTGGTTTCGAGACGTTTAGTTCGTCTCGAAGGGGGGAATATAGTATCTGAAAGATTATGCCTTTGTTAAATGTTTTTCATGAAGAAATGGAATGTTGTTTGTGTTAGTAGCAAGAGGGAATGTTTTGGGTGTGACGCCAAATACAACAGACCGGAAGTGTCTTGTAGACAGGGGAGACTGGGGATTGGCCAGAAGAGGGAGTTTCATTGTTTATAAATAAGGGGGTTAGGCGAGGAAGACGTCAGAACGGCCATGGCAATCGGGGAGCCGTTCTCCGGACACCACGGGTCTGTACCTATGCTGTAAATCTCGTGATTTTAATAAAAGCTTTGAACACGATGCAGCATAGCGGACTCTTTGTTGACGGCAATAATTGCCACCATTCATCATATACGACAAAACCTACAAAAGTTGAATTATTAGTCATATGTACAGGATACACATGGTATACACATCCAACAAAATGCTTACTTGCAGGTTCCTTCTCGACAATGCAACAACAATAAGAAATAATATAATATAAGAATATGAACATAGCGTAAATGGCTCAGTAGAAGAAAATAAACATTTTAGCATAAGTATTATACAGGAAGGCACTCTTTATAGTACAATATTTACACATGTATCAGGGAAGTTACTAGTTTAGATATCCATGAATGCGGTGTGTATTTTGGTAATTCGAGAGCTTGGGACTATAAGGTTCTATCTTCATTTTTGTCAAAATCGAGTTATTGACATAGCCTTGTTCTGTTCAATGTTCTCTACCTATAGAGTACTCTAAATATCTCAATTCATGTTGTTAAGTTCAAAATAATACAATATAAAAATTGCTGACACCATTCAAACCAATGAGGGATCGGAACTTTAAAGCCAATTATCTCTGAATCAACTTTTTGCAGATAGAACCTTATAGTCCCAAGCTCTCGAATTGTTAAAATACTTTCACCTTATGGCAAAATGGGTCTGAACATGGTACTAGGCTAGAGCACCCTTATTAGTTCAAACAAAGCAATATGAATCTACAGTCTATATACCAACTCTCCTCTCTGCAATGCGAACGACCACAGGACTCCAATCCTGCAATGGCTTAGGGAGGATTTAAATTTCATCACAAGTATTATAATAACATTTTTAATAATCTAGAAAATATGACTCTGAATTAGATAACATTTCTTATGCACTCTGGGTCTAACCGAGCATCACTGAGCTGTCTAGACTATGCCTGAACTTTAAGACAAGACTTGGGTTATGGTGGATTTTGGAGTATTTTGGGATGTATTTGCATAAGGGTAGTGGACTGTTGCACAGTGTCAACCTTTTTTCCATTGCAGACAGCATCCTCCTCTCAAACATTAGTGGAGATACAATTTGGCCTAGATAGTGTCAAGTTGCGTCAATTCAAATCTGGTATTTGGGACAAAAGAGGTCAACACGACTTCTAAGATATACTAGTATTTTAATTAATGCAAAACCTTCAATGGTAAATATGATGTTCGTATATACGGGTCCACTGAAATACCACACAGGGCATTCAGAGAACTAATCCATTGTTATGAGTTCTCCTTAAAATACTCTGACAGAGATAGTTCCCGCTCCCTGCTGGGCCTATCAGAGTAGAGACTGAGCGTGGTTTAGACTTACTCAGCCCACCGTTGCACACTGTTGCCAGGCATAAGTTCTTATCATAACAACCTGTCATGGTAAGAAGAGCCAGCTCCCCTAGACACCATTCCTACGTCCAAGGACGGTTCACAGATCACAAAGAAGCAGTGTAGTCTAGTATTTGGAGACATAAATTATTATCTTCCCCTACTCCCTAAAACAGCTCCTCACATCAATCACAGCATGCCAGGTGAAACAACCCACATCAGCACAGTACAGACCCTCCATGCCTTAATCATTAATGCATTCCTTCCAAGCTAGTCATCCCATCCATTTATGAGAATAATAAATCCCCACAATCCCCCTTTTCACACCCACTGGGTGTGAACCCAAAATAAGAAAAACACAGGGTGTCATTCATTAAAATACAATACAAACAAAATGGTTAACTTGAATAATAAGTCATAAAACACAGGATTAATAGAACACAAAACACAAGAATATTAAAACATAAAACACAAACGGGGAAGTACATTTTGACTCCCTTTTGACACCCTCTAGGGTGTGATTCAAAAAATGTGAAAGGGAAAATTTAGGATTCCCTCTGTTGACACCATTTATGGTGTCACTCCAAATAACAGTTTGAACAGAATATAAACAACCCTGAGTATAACAGGATATGGAAATTAAATCACATCAAAAAATGTTAATAAAAGAAAAATAATAATTTTAACCCTCTATGTCTCCCCTACACCTAACATGTACTGAGTTGGCTACCAGCCACCCAGGAATCCTTTACCTTCACATCAGGAGGAATAAACAATCACAGTGGTTAGTAAAAACACAAGGTGAAAAATGAGCAAGGACAGAAAATAAAAGCGTTTATTTATTTTAACCATGGATCATCCAGCTTGGTCTCAGAGTCAGTAGCAGAGTCATCCGCATCATCCTGGGCCGGTAACAACGGCATCATACCTGACGCCTGCACCACTCCTACCACTGACTTCCTGAGACAGGGGATGATGCAAGCAGCACAACACATTAACAGCAAAAACACAATCACTAGGGTCAGAAATCCAGTAACCACCATAGAAGAATACTTACCGAACCAGTCACTCAACCAGGAGAACAGCCCACCACTCCCCACTCCAGCTATGCTCCTCATTTCTGCTGACAACTTATCCAGGCCAACAAGGGCCTTTGTGATGCTCCCATCAGGGCTAGTATTGTTAGGAATAAACGTACAGCATTGTTCCCCAAACATCTTACACACACCCCCCTGGTTAGCAAGCATCATATCAAGTGCTAGTCTATTTTGCCTAGCCACCCTAGAGGTGGCCTCTAGTTGTTCGGACATTCCAGTCAGGGCAGTGCGTGTGTAGTTAACAAATCGCTGTTGGTTATAATAGATGTAATTTATCCAAGATCGCTGTTTAGCAGCATCTATGGCAGGACCTATGATTGGCAACAAATGCCACAACCCATCATTCCTGTTGAGTGCCTGGAACTGTAATGGTACTCCCACAGGCACCCCCAACAGGTTAGAGAGGATCTCCTCTCCTGCTGACCATGGGGCACTACGTCTCCCCCGCCTCATTCTCTCTCTGTCTGGGGCTAGCTGGGCGATCCCCAAAAGTTGGTCGGAGGAAACATCAATAATGGTCAGAGGTACAATCAAACTGGCTAATGCACACGTGCCCTGCCAGTCCCCCTTTAGAATCGGGGTTAGTTTTCTATTTGGTCCACAGATCCACCACACATCAGCCACCCCCTTTGTCTGGGTTTTACCCTCTACTGGCCAAGTGCTGTTCATAGTTACATTCACAGCACAGTCCCCTGGTGGTAGCCTACCATAGTTAACACCCTTATCTGTTCCAGTAATGCAACTGTAATTACCTCCATAAGCCTGAACTCCCGCAGGTGCCTTTTGTGGGGGAACCTCAGGGAAAATCAAACTTAGGGCTTTGCACAGGGTGGTGTTTGGCAGTGAATGGTAGAACTCTTCCAATATGCACTGCCATCCTTCCCCTTCTCCTAAGGCAAATGGGTGGGTTGCCAACCCAGGTCTTGCATGCCCACAGATAACACAATTCTGCCTGACCAGTGTCCTAGCCGTATACCTCATGTATGCCAACCACATATTTTATTTCCCTTCATAGCCAGTTTCTGTCCCCAATTGGTCGCTGTCCGTTATATCCCTAACATTAATCACCTGAACGGGGTTTGGTACCTTAGTGGGTTGAAGCTGAGCTGGTCCTGGAGTGGTGATGTGGTTCAACTGGGTCTGTCTCTCCCCAGCTGCAGGTTTGGGTGTGACCGCGATGGTGAACATACCCATGGTGTCTGGTCCGGATCGTACTGCTGCTAAGGTGTACACACCTGCGTCTGTAAGTTTAACGTCTTGGATGGTTAGTAGGATTTAATCGCCTTTACATGCACCCCCTTTTGACCCCTGCACACCCCTTATCATTGAAAACCTAGCTGCTTTAGAAGCATCTCCTAATACATATGGATAGCCTCTACGCCATTCCCAGAAGGTGCCAACATTTGTGATCATATAGTCCCAATATGGACACCACTTTCCCTCACACAGATAAGTACCTCTCTTTAACACATGGGGATACATTTTGTTACAGTCCTATTCCTCCATGACCAGATCTTACATGGTTGTAGGGACATCACTTGAGATTTTCCTTCCTGTAAGGTAATGACTATATTATGATACTGACTGGAAGTCACTGTTCCCCATAGGGCCAGCCCCACTACTAACCATAACATCCTCCCCTTCTGCAGCCAAGTCCTGTTGTACTTGATCTAGAGTTCTTCCTGGAACTATATCTTTGGCACAATGTGTTCTGTGGTACCACACGTCCTTCTTGCTCGTGTTCACCCGCAACGAGTGGCTTGATACCTCTTTTACCTGGAAGGGCCCTTCCCACCTTTGCTCCGTCCACTTCCTGGAATGCACCTTCACTCTCACCCAATCTCCCACCAGGATGTCTCTGTTCTCGTCCGTGGTTTCAACAGCAGGAGTGCGCACTTCCACCACCTGTTTAGACAATCTTTCAAGAAGAGAAATTAGCGCCTGCATGTAGTCTGTGTGTCTGATTTTTGCAATATCTAGCCTAGGCATACTAAGATTGTCTGCTGGTGGCCCTGGCATTCTGCGTCCTGTCATAAGCTCATGGGGCGTTAAATGGGTGTCAGACCCAGGTGAGTTTCTCATTGACATTAGAGCTAGGGGCAGCGCATCTACCCACTTCAGTTTAGTTCCGGCCATGATTTTGGCAATTTTTCGTTTCAACGATTGGTTAGCTCTTTCTACGAGTCCCTGCGATTGGGGGTGGTATACTGACCCGAACTTGTGGGTGATTCCTAGGGCCTGCTCTACCTCCCTCAGGTGTTTATTCTTGAAATGGGCACCGTTGTTGGAACGGACCATTCGCGGGACCCCGAACCTTGGGATGAGGTCCCTCCTCAACCACTTAATCACAGCCTTTGCGTCTTCTCTTGCTGTGGGGATGGCTTCCACCCATTTGGTGAATCTGTCAACCATTACCAACAGGTATCTTTTTCCTTCCACTATGTTGTCCTGTCCCATGTCCGTGAAATCTATGCAAATGTCTTTAAATGGCGCGTCAGGTATTGGGAAGCTGCCTATCACTGCTCCAAGTGACACTTTGTTGTTGTATTGTTTGCACACTTCACAGCTCTCTGATGTCTCTCTTGCCATGTCCAACATGGGTGGATGCCACCATGCTTTCTCAACTGATTTTGCGAAACTTTTCCATCCTCCATGAGCCTTCTCATGCTCTTCCCTTCAGATTGATCTGAGGAGTTTTGCAGGTCCCACTGTTTTTCCTGTGTGAGATCTCCAAATCCCATGATGGTCTTGCCTTGCTCCCTGTCTGCTCCATACGTTCTGTTCGTAGGCGCCTGCTGCTTCTTGCAACTGTCTTACTGTGTCTGTCGTCAACTCCTCCTGTCCTTGAGTGGCTCGTTGCACCATCTGCTGGGCATTGTATCCTCCTGAATCTTTTGCTGCTTGATCAGCCCGATCATTTCCTTCACGCACTCTGGTGCTTTCTCTGCTGTGACCTTTGCACTTCATTATTGCCACTCGTTTGGGAAGCTGGATTGCATCAATTAACTTCTGTACTTCAACCTTGTGTTTGATGGGCTCATTTGAGCTGGTCACATATCCTCTCCTCATCCACTGTGGTCCATCAATGTGTGCAATCCCATGTGCATAGGCAGAGTCTGTGTAGATGTCCACATTCTTTCCTTCACTTAGTTGTAGAGCTCTCCTCAACGCCTAAGTTCAGCTAGCTGTGCTGAAGCTTCATTGGGACCAAGTTTCTCTGCTTCCATTACTTCATGTCCTCCTTCTGTGTCTTGTTTCACCACTGCATAGGCAGCAGTGTTTCCTTCCTTTTGGGTCCTTTGACCTGTAGCAGCATCCATCAGTGAACAGGGTGATTTTGTTCCCCTCCAAGGGTGAGTTTTGCAGGTCCATTCGGACTTTGATCTGTTTGGCTGCTCTATCCTCACAGACATGTGGTTCTCCAAGACCCATACCATCGGTCATATTGGTTGCTGTTGTCACATATGTAATGTGCTTTGCAGTGATGGCCTTTGTTATGCTGGATTTTCTTTTACTGGACAGTGTGAAAAGTTTGGAGCCTATAAAAGCGGTCACCCCATGATCTGTATTGATTTCAAGTGGATGTCTCATCACAATGTGGGCTATTTTACCTATAGCTTTTGCAATGGCAGCCATGTGTCTGGCACAGTCAGTTTGTCCTGTTTCAATGTTGTCCAGTTTCGCGCTGTAGTAGTGTAACACTCTTCTCTCCCCCTTTTGTTTCTGATACAGGATGGAATGTACATAACCATCCTGCTCAGAAACATCCAAACAGAATGGCGTGGTGTAATCGGGTAAGGACAGTGCTTCAGCCTGTGCCAGCGTCTGTTTGAGTTGGATTAAAGCTGCCTCTGCCTCTGGAGTCCACTTAAGGACTGCTGTGAGGTTTCTGTTTCCTGCTTCTCTCAAGATTGCCCGCAGTGGTTCCACTTTAAGACAGTATTCTGGCACGTGTGTTCTGCTGTATCCAGTAAGGCCAAGAAATGACAAAAGGTGTTGTACAGTAGTGGGTTTGGGATGTTCCAAGATGGAGGTCCTCTGGGCCACAGACACAGCTTGTCCCTTCCCTGACAGCACTCTTCCTAGGAACTGGACACTTCTCTGACAGCACTGCACTTTCTCTTTCTTTACCTTGTATCCCTTTTTGGCTACCAACCGGAGAAGGGACTTGGTGGCCTGCAAACAAGACTCAGCAGTGGGTGCTGCCAACAGAATATCATCAACGTATTGGAGTAGCGTCACCCCCTCAGGTAATGTTAGTTCTTCCAAGTGGCTCTTCAGGATAGCGTTGAAGATTCCCGGGGAATCACGGTAGCCTTGTGGAAGATGGGAATACGTAAATTGCTGCCCTCTGTAGGTAAATGCAAAAGGTGGCTGGGACTCTGGATGTAATGGGATGCAGAAAAATGCATTGGCGAGATCCACAACTGTAAACCAATCTTGGGTGGGTGAAATGTTCTGTAAGGCCAGATATGGGTCTGGTACAGGTCGAACATCTGGTAGAGTTACTTCGTTGATTGGTCTGAAGTCCTGCACCATCCTCCATTTCCCAGTGTCACCTTTCTTCACTGGAAGGATGGGTGTATTCCACGCAGAACAGGTTGGATATATAACCTGTCCTTTTTGGAGTCCTGATATCGTAGGCTCAATTCCCCTCGTCTTCTCTTCACTGAGAGGGTATTGAGATTTGTGAACTGGGACAGTGAGTTCACTTTCCTTTCGAATGGAGACAACCACTGGTTCTACATCAACCAGCCCCATATCTTCAGCACTTGTTGTCCACAGTTCCTCTGGTAGTTGATTGAAAATGTTAGGAGTATCCGGATGATCAGTCATCTCCCTGCCATGGTAACGTGATCTCCTCACAACCTCTGGTTTTGACACATCATCAACATTGAGTTTAATTCTCCATACTTGATTTCTCTCAAGGAATGCGCTTTCCACGTTATAACATGAGGTTTTGTTCCACCGTACGCAACTTGCTGCCTTTACTGCTGGTCCCAGAGATCTTGCCTCGTATTCAAATCCCACGAGAATGGTAACATGCGGATCAGAATCACTAGGAAGAGCAAACCATTTGTCTGTGAGCACCATGTCTCCATCCATGACCATGCAGCTGGTAGCCGCCCCTTCTTTGAGTATGTACATATGATTGCTGGTCACAATCGGGCGCCTATCGTCCATTTCCTCCTCCCAGGCTTCATCATATGCTTCATCCAAGTCCCTTGTATAGTTCATTGTCATGTGCGGAGGGTCCTCAGGTGGATATTATGCATTTAAGGTCTGTATCCAGGCCTTCCATAGTTGGAACTCTCTGCATACTCGGGGAGCATCAGGGTCAGTATCCATGAGATTCAGCCAGTAAACATATGCTTCCTCCTCATCTTCCTCGTTTAGGTGTGTTCCCACATATAGCATGCGAGGGGGGTCGGAGAGTTTTTCCATGATTACTGGCATGAGATCATCAATGGGCGTGATGGATGCGTGTAGGCCCTCCTGGTTACAAAAGATACTACATCCCAGTTTGGAAAGCAGGTCCCTCCCCATGAGCCCCACCGAGCATTCCGGGTTGTATAGAAACTGATGGGTAACCTGTAGGTCATCCCATACAACCTCCAATGGAACTGTGTATGGCTTTCTCATAATAGCCCCAGAAACCCCAGAGAAAGCTTGTGTTTTGGTAGTGAGTTGATATGTTGCTTGTACAGAAGACCATGTACATCCTGTATCAATCAGCATATTATGTTGTCTTCCTCCAATCAAACATGTCACTACCGGCTCTGAACCTGGTGGGAAAGTGTAAATGTTGGTGGTGGGATCCTTATGGGTTTCTGGGCAGCTTCATTGGTAATTGTGTTCGTCACCCAGCCATGACATGCTGGGCAGGAGGGCAGCGTTAGGCACTGCTGGGTCTTGTTTTCGGTTCTGCTGTTGTGGTGGTTGGTGCTGCTGGACTGGCATTCCTCCTCCTTGCCAGCTTCCCCATCCTTGCTGGTATCTCGGTGCTTGTCTTCTGGGCTGTCCCATGTAACCCCTCCCTCTTTGTTGTCCCTGTCTTGGGAGATAACAGTGTCTTGCCAGGTGGCCATTCATCCCACAGTTAAAACACCCTTGGTCAGCATATCTAGGGGTGTATCCCTGTTGTCGTGTCGGTACATAGGGTTGCTGGTATGCGGGTGCACCATATCCAGGAGGACCAGAAGGTGCCAACATTCCCGTCATTGCCTGTATTACAGCAGTAACTGCAGCAGTAGTATCATTTCCGGGTGCAGGAGTGGTAGGATTAGATGTTGGGGTACTGGTTACCACCATTTGTTTTCCTGGCTTGTCCTCTGTCAGTTGCTTCTTCAGAACCTTCTTCTAAAGTTGTTTGAGTTCATCCTCTTCCTTTCGCTTACCCTCTCTCCATCGTTCCACATGGTGTTGTGCTATCTCGGTAAATTCCGGAATCGATTTTGCGGTGATTGCCACAACTTTTTCACATTCAGCTCGAGCCTGATCCGGGAGTCCCCCCAGGCAGTTTGTCAGGAAGAGGTGCTTCATGGTGTCTTTTCCTGGTTCTTCATTCCACGCTTGCCTCCAGAGGCACTTAGCCCTCTTCATGTATGCTGGTATGGTTTCATTGTCATTCAATGTCAGAGTTCTCATCAGTTCGGGTCTGGCCTGGGTAGGATACTTCCTCCTTATGACATCCCATACGTCACTGCGGTGGGGGTCAAATCTTGTAGCCGACCCCACTTGCCCTCTCAGTCCCCCAGAGGTCATTATCTCTTTGCATTCCTGGTCACCCATACACCTGTTCATTACAGTAACCATATCACCTATGGTGAGTTCATCCGCTGCGGTGAGACTCTCTAAAGACTTCACCCATCTGTGTCCAGATTCTTCAGGTTGGTGGAGACTGTCCACCAGGGTCTGTATGTCTCTGTGGGCCCATGGCTTGTAAACTGAGGCCCCCCCTGGGGTCTCCCTCAACGGGTACTGCCCCCCTTTGTGTCCTTCTCTGGACTGGGCCCTGGCTCGGGTGTGGTCCATCATTGTTGTCCCATGTGTCTCCATCAAAAGCTCCACATATGAGTTTTTGTTGTTTCCCTCTTTCCTCCTCACTCTCTTCCCTGTCTCTGAGGTCAATACAGTGTCCCCTTACTGGTGAGCGTTCACTTTCACTTCTGTTTTTGTTCGCTTTGAGCTCCATCTTTAACTTGTGCAATTGTGCTTCCTGGTGTCGTACTTCCTCTTTTATCATCTTCAACTTTTCCAGTCGTTCTTCATCTCTCTGTCTCTCAAGTCTCTCCCTCCTTTCCCCTTCTTCAGCATCCTTGTTTCGTTGCCACTCCCCCTGGGCTAGACCACCCCTTACGTTTCCTCCAGTTAGGCTCATTCTCTCTTCCTTCTCACTCTCACCGTCACCGTCAACACTCCCTCCTCCTTCTGTTCCGCATCTGCTCCCCGTCTCTCCCTCAATTCTACTCAGTTCAAACACTCCTTTTTCTAGCACTTTTGCAGCTTTTAGAAGTACATCCACTTCTCCCCTTCTGTCAGTCATATCACTCTTTCTGACCCACATTCCTTCTTCCTCCTCATCTGTCCTTTGTTGATAGTGGACTTTTCCCGCTATATCCAGAACCGGAGCCATTGTTTTTGGGTGGTCGTCATATGGTGGTGGCGCTGTTGGTAGGGGTGGGTATAAACGGGTCCTTTCCTTCTGTCCTGTTTTCCCCTCCCACAGTTTCTTCAATTTTCCAAGCATTGCTAGGCCAATCCGCTCCTTTAGCTTTGCTTTCTCCATTGCGTGTTAGGCCTACTGCTGCTAGGTAGCTCTCTCTCTGCTCTCTCCCTCCCCTCTGTCTGTTTTGATTGCAGGAGTGAAGTCTGGTGTGCGGGAGTCAGGGTTCCAGCTGCAGCTCATTCACCATAATCACCTCAGCCTTAAAGACCCGGTCAAACTTGCCACTCATCGTCAGATCATAGTCAAGACGACCATGTTAGTCTCGCTGTTGACTCAACCTGCTTGTTTTCGCTCTTTGTGTTTTTGGCCTGTTCTATTTACTTTTCTCCTGTGCCACAGATTATTGGAACCTGACTCCTGCCTCCGCTTCACTCCTGCCACCACCACCCTGCTTTCCACTACCGGACCTCCCCTTTTGGACTCACCACGGACACTAGGACGTTACGGTACCACTCCTGCTCAGAACCTGGATCTGTTACCCTCCCTGTAAACCTGGACTTGCTCTTCCCCTATTTTTGGAAACCTGGACAATTGCACGTTGTAAATAAACCTGTTAAACCTTCTCTGGCTCGGTGTAGTTGTCTGCATTTGGGTTCATATCTAGTTAAATCGTGACATTGCGTCTTTAATCTTGCCACTGCGGGGCTCTCCTTCATTCTTCCATTCACCTTCTGCTTTCTGGGTTTTCCGTTTCAACGTCTCCAGTATTCTCCCTGGTTCGCCTTCTACAGGCACTCCATCGCGGGACAGTATACAACCATCGTCTATCCATTCCTTATAGAGTTTCTCTCCTCGCCTGCTCCATTCCTTTCCATCTTTTCCTCCGTTTGTTTCAAGTGTGGATTTTAGAGCCTTCAATATTCTTTCCGCTTCTCCACTGGTAGTCATGTTTTTCATTTTAATTTGTAATATTCGTCCGTTATTTAGTTATTTAAAGTACGTCTATCTATTATTTCCACCTAATTAGTTAAACTCGGTGCCAGATTATTTCAGCCTTAATTATTTGAAAGCAGTATTCTTACAGTGCCACACATCAAATGGTAAATCAAAACAAATAAACCAATGTGTTTCAATTATTTAACCAATGGTTGATACGTCAAATTAAACGCCACACATCAAATGGTAAATCGAACAAATTAACCCAAGTGTTTCAATTATTTAACCAATGGTTGTTATGTCAAATCAAGCGCTAAACCATATCACTTCAATTTACTTATTTAAAACCAGTATTATGCTATGTCAAACATCAAACGTTACAGTTCAATTATATCAGTTCAAACGTTTCAGTTTAGTCATACTAATTATTAATTATTTTACCTTTACATTATGAAATTCAACCTCGTCTACTATTTTTCTCCCTATCTAAAAATAAATAAAAATACTCAGCTGAACCTAGCCGCACCCCTAAGTTACGGACCTTGCCAGTCACCAGTATTATCTAAAATTTCCCGAACCCAGCCATATCCTTGAAGTTATGGACCTTGCCGGTGTAATTCTTCGAACCTAGTCGTACTGACGTAATTACGAACCTTGCCGATAGCAATTACTTAAGTCAATTATTCCCTGTATCTCCGAACCTAGCCGTATTCTCGCAATTACGGACCTTGCCGGTAGCACAAATACTCTATGGTACCATGGTTTAACATCACATTCAACAGAGGTTTGCATGTCACAATATTGTGCTTATCTACTCATAATAGTTTCATAATTTAGTTCACTTACATCAGACAGGGGTTTCACAAAATTAATTTGGATAAAGCCAATGTGCAGAACTTTAGTTATATAACAATAGATGTCTGCTTACCTTTTTTAGTAGTCCGGACTCTTTGTGAAACACACCGTCCAATGACAGAGATGGCCAAATGGCCGGACGATATCCAGCAAAGTCCCTTTACCAGATCACGTCGGAGGTCACCAATTGTCAAGTTGCGTCAATTCAAATCTGGTATTTGGGACAAAAGAGGTCAACACGACTTCTAAGATATACTAGTATTTTAATTAATGCAAAACCTTCAATGGTAAATATGATGTTCGTATATACGGGTCCACTGAAATACCACGCAGGGCATTCAGAGAACTAATCCATTGTTATGAATTCTCCTTAAAATACTCTGACAGAGAGAGTTCCCGCTCCCTGCTGGCCCTATCAGAGTAGAGACTGAGCGTGGTTTAGACTTACTCAGCCAATCCGTTGGCGCACCGGCTGGTCCCAGCCTCTTGGCGCTCCACCGTTGCACACTGTTGCCAGGCATAAGTTCTTATCATAACAACCCTACTCCCTAAAACAGCTCCTCACATCAATCACAGCATGCCAGGTGAAACAACCCACATCAGCACAGTACAGACCCTCCATGCCTTAATCATTAATGCATTCCTTCCAAGCGAGTCATCCCATCCATTTATGAGAATAATAAATCCCCACAATAGCGTTTCTCTTGTCCCTAAAAAGTTATCCAGCATTTGGATTGCTAACATTGGAATACCTTTAAAGGCCACTCCGTTTCCATGCCATTATCACCACTTATTAGAAGGCTGTCCCATACACACGCCTCCGTGTCCTTGTCTACTGTGGGGGACACACCAGGCTGTTATAGGCCTTATACAAAACTTTCCAAGAACTTTGTTTTAAAATCAGGGCCCTTAAAAGAGATCATGACTTCTCTCATTCACTATTAATCAGTCAAATGTTAATCATGTTAATTTGATGACTCAAGAGGGATAGAGAGAGGCAGGCAGAACCCTACTCTGTGTTTACCACACAGCTGGAGGCGCTGCAGAAAGGATCCTCCCCTTGTCTCCAAACCTTTTTTCTTCTATTTACAGTAGGGGAGAGTGGGGTAAGTTGAGCCATTTTTTACATTCAGCATCACTCCGTCAAGGGACAAATAGTATTCATTCTAACAAAGATATCTACATCTACTGTATTTCAGTTGTGTTTCCCTGGAAACAATCAGAATTCATGTAAACATTACAGTTTTGAAAACATAGCTTGTGCAAAGAAAGTGGGCTCTTGGCACAACTTACCCCGGGCATGGGGTGAGTCGAGCCGCAGGACAGGGTAAATTAAGCCGCCTACAAATTTCTGTACTGAATAAAATACTACTAGTACCCTTTTAAAACCATGTCTATCTTTATTCCCGAAACACAATTCAACACAATCAAAATCGCTTTTTTGCCTTCTAATCATTTTAAGCATCTTTTAACACCCAACAAACACTTTTTTTAAAACACTTTTAACATAGACCCTGTTATTAGCTCATATCCCAGGGATAATGCCTTGCATTATGTCTGGGAAGAAAAATCATACATTTTCTCAACTTGCTATTGGCTCAACCATTGGCTCAATTACCCCAAGGCAAACATTTTGCCTATATTAGCCCACACAGCTACAAGGATGCTCTTTCATGCTAGGTTTAGGACCTCATATTAAAGCTTATAGAGACCCCAACTGATGTATAGAACAATCTTAAAATTATTTACTTTGGTTTAGATACAAGCATGAAGAAACATTTAACACAATAAATTAATTTGACTTGGTGAAAATCAGTTTTTTGGACCTAACTTGCTTACCACTTTTTCAATGTTGTTTCTTCCTTCACAGACTCCATGAAATGACAACCTCTTCCTAAATATTTAGTCAAATAATTAATTTTGTATATGGTTTCCTAGAAACAAGGGTGGCTCAACTTACCCCACTCTCCCATAGAGAGCATTACCCAAATAATCATTAAAAAAAGTATGTTTTATTGTCACATACATCGGATGGATGCAGGGAAATGTGTTGTTTTAACCAGTCAGCTGTAGTAGTACAACAGCCCAGGAGCAAATTAGGGTTAAGTGCCTTGCTCAAGGGCACATCAGAAGATTTTTCACCTTGTCTGTTCGGGTAAGTGACCTTTCGGTTACTGGCCCAATGCTCCAACTGCTAGGCTATCTGCCGCCTTCACTAGGAAACCACTCACCGAACAACCTTTCTGGAGTTTGCTGTAGATACGTCACTTATCATCAAGTGGGATTTAGTATTGTGTTTGTTTAGAGATTTCATTTAACAAGATATCTGCCAAAACCCTTTCTCACTCCTCTCTGTCTGGCATTTTAAGGGCACTCACTTGGCCCTGGCTTGAGAACAGCCTGTATGCCAACTAACAACCTTATCTTCTAAAGAAGGCCATGTTCTACTTCAAAGTCCAAGTTTGTTGGGAAAGTAACTTGATTTTGCACACATAGTGTTGGTATAAGACTTTTCTCTAAAAATGGTCAATGCACTGCTGTTCTGACAATTACAGTACAAACCAGTCTTTCTCGGTCGTTCATGACTTAGGTCAATCATAATTAAGATACATAATAGGTCAATAAACATTTATGACACAGATCATTGACATGATCTTAGAGTCCTCAATACTTGGATCAGTGACTAAATGTGGCTTGGATCAATGGTTCAGACTTCAATAGACTGAGGACATATAATCCATATCCAGGAAGGTATTCCCATGTGAAGTGTAACAATGAAATCCCCCATACTTTACATGCTGTGCGTTAGATGTTTGGTTCCCATTATTTTACCAGAGAGTGTACTTAAAGTGTCTCTGTCTAACTCATACCAAAAGGTCACTCTTATTTTTAGCCTTAGCTATTTCCATGCCTCTGGGTGTACACAACTTGTTTGGCAAATAATGAGCAAAGGTCAACATCTTAGTGTTGTCATTCAGCTCGAGACTCTTTCACTGGATGCTTAAATAATTTTTAGTGGTCAAGCAGTTTAACCCAAAGTTTCCCAAAGCAGTTTCAACCTAGTTCTTCCCTTAATTATTATATTATTCCTGCAGAAAAACATATCAAACTCTTTTGGACCGTCCAGAATTAAGTTACTTTGTTTTAAATTAAGGGGAATAATTCGAATGAATGAGTAATGCGATCTCCTTCAGTAGACAGCAGTGGAGGGCCAATACAGTGGGGAAAAAAAGTATTTAGTCAGCCACCAATTGTGCAAGTTCTCCCACTTAAAAAGATGAGAGAGCCCTGTAATTTTCATCATAGGTACACGTCAACTATGACAGACAAATTGAGATTTTTTTTCTCCAGAAAATCACATTGTAGGATTTTTAATGAATTTATTTGCAAATTATGGTGGAAAATAAGTATTTGGTCACCTACAAACAAGCAAGATTTCTGGCTCTCACAGACCTGTAACGTCTTCTTTAAGAGGCTCCTCTGTCCTCCACTCGTTACCTGTATTAATGGCACCTGTTTGAACTTGTTATCAGTATAAAAGACACCTGTCCACAACCTCAAACAGTCACACTCCAAACTCCACTGTGGCCAAGACCAAAGAGCTGTCAAAGGACACCAGAAACAAAATTGTAGACCTGCACCAGGCTGGGAAGACTGAATCTGCAATAGGTAAGCAGCTTGGTTTGAAGAAATCAACTGTGGGCGCAATTATTAGGAAATGGAAGACATACAAGACCACTGATAATCTCCCTCGATCTGGGGCTCCATGCAAGATCTCACCCCGTGGGGTCAAAATGATCACAAGAACGGTGAGCAAAAATCCCAGAACCACACGGGGGGCCCTAGTGAATGACCTGCAGAGAGCTGGGACCAAAGTAACAAAGCCTACCATCAGTAACACACTACGCCGCCAGGGACTCAAATCCTGCAGTGCCAGACGTGTCCCCCTGCTTAAGCCATGTCCAGGCCCGTCTGAAGTTTGCTAGAGTGCATTTGGATGATCCAGAAGAGGATTGGGAGAATGTCATATGGTCAGATGAAACCAAAATATAACTTTTTGGTAAAAACTCAACTCGTCGTGTTTGGAGGACAAAGAATGCTGAGTTGCATCCAAAGAACACCATACCTACTGTGAAGCATGGGGGTGGAAACATCATGCTTTGGGGCTGTTTTTCTGCAAAAGGACCAGGACGACTGATCCGTGTAAAGGAAAGAATGAATGGGGCCATGTATCGTGAGATTTTGAGTGAAAACCTCCTTCCATCAGCAAGGGCATTGAAGATGAAACATGGCTGGGTCTTTCAGCATGACAATGATCCCAAACACACCACCCGGGCAACGAAGGAGTGGCTTCGTAAGAAGCATTTCAAGGTCCTGGAGTGGCCTAGCCAGTCTCCAGATCTCAACCCCATAGAAAATCTTTGGAGGGAGTTGAAAGTCCGTGTTGCCCAGCGACAGCCCCAAAACATCACTGCTCTAGAGGAGATCTGCATGGAGGAATGGGCCAAATACCAGCAACAGTGTGTGAAAACCTTGTGAAGACTTACAGAAAACGTTTGACCTGTGTCATTGCCAACAAAGGGTATATAACAAAGTATTGAGAAACTTTTGTTATTGACCAAATACTTATTTTCCACCATAATTTGCAAATAAAATCATTAAAAATCATACAATGTGACTTTCTGGAAAAAAAAATCTCATTTTGTCTGTCATAGTTGACGTGTACATATGATGAAAATTACAGGCCTCTCTCATCTTTTTAAGTGGGAGAACTTGCACAATTGGTGGCTGACTAAATACTTTTTTTCCCCACTGTATAAACTGAATTACATTTATCATACAAACATGTCAGATCTGATAAGTCATCATGCGAGAGAGGGGGTGGGATGATTCATTTTGTCGTCCGTCCGCAGAGCGAACTGGGGGATATCACATCAACCATTAATATCATTTAGGTTTGGGCTAATCAGATAAGGTGGAAAAGGCTTGGACCACGATGGAGGCCCTCCTGCCATATCTCTCACTCAGACCCTCATCTATAATGAAACACTTCCTACGTCTGAGGTGTTTTATATTAAACGCTACGTGCTCTTTTCGCGAATCATCTCATGTTCTCTCAATTCAATAACGTGTTTGGTGTAATTCTTTCGGTTTTGCTTAATGTCCTCATTTTTCACACTTTTATTTTATATGGAGCGTTCCTGTCTTCTTTATTCTTTGCTGGAATCCTCTTTTGTGGAACAAGCTTTCTTATTGGTACCCAAAGCTTCCTTATTGGCACTAATGTGTTATGTGATGTGTGGTTACACTAACTTCTGACTTTGATTGTGTTGAATGTGGAAACCAGTGTGAAATGAAGAGAGTCTTACTCGGAGAACACACAGAGAGTACAAAAGTATAACGTAGAATCAAGATGATGAGTGTGATATGATTCATTGGTTGAGGTACATTAAGGTCTCAAATGTGCAATCTACACTTAGGTGGGCCACACCTTCCCACAGTGCATCAGTGCAACAACAATGACAGCATCTCATCAACTTCCTGCTACCTTTGCTACTTTTTCATAGTTGAATTGTGTTGAATTACACTTCCGGAGAGAAGGAGTAGTCTACTTTAGTAACTTCATGAATATAATAATTATTGTGTATCCTGTCTCATGGAAGGCATTGTGAATGATAGTTACAGGCACCATACACATAAAGTAAGCAGATGGAAAGCCTAGCAGAAAGAATGTGAACGAAATTATTCTGATTGACCATTTGTCAGACTCTCTGCGTAGAGGGAGAATTCTTCAACAGTGTTGTTTTTATCCTCTTACAGAATAAATTACTGCCCAATTATACTGAGTCAAGCCGACATACTGTAAGGACAATGGAAATTGAAATTACACAATGGTATTAAAAGGACTAAGCGCTGTCCATAAAAGCCCTCATTTTGATTACATTCTCCCCTTTTATCCCATTTCTTAGAAAGACCACTTTCAGAATCCATTTTGAGGAATCTTTCAACATCCAATGCACACTTAACAGCACATACCGGTAATTTACTACTCTCTCAAAGCCTTGCCTACTCAAAGGGATAGAAAACAGCAATCATAAATCAACAAGAATATGTTTTGATCAGTACTGCACTGTATAGTACAGCTTATGATTTGGAGGCTGGGCTGGGGGACACAATTTGTCTTCCTTTGTTGATATCAAAAGATTTGCCTTGGAGTGATTCTGCTTCACACATGTACATAAATATCAATGTTCTGTAGTGGTTAATTAAACGCAATGGGTTTTTCCAGAATTCTCTCCAGCCCACACACACTGTCATGGAAAATTAGGTCGGTATAGCATTGAAATAACCATGTTGATGGTCAGCTCTCCAAAACATCTAGGCTATTCATCGAGCCTACTCAGAGAAATCCAGGCACTAAAATCACTAAGGCGTTGGTGGAATACCCACTTTGAAATTCAAATGTGTGTTACTAAAATTGGTATGTGTGTTTTTGCTACAGGTAGGCACATGAATGTTTGGTAAAATACATTTTAAAAGTATAAAAGGTTGCATCCCAGATATCAGCAAATGAAAACAATATTTCCGCATTCCATATCCAGCTGTGACAATTATGACAAAAATGACTACCCTGTGTTGTTAGGAGGTAAGAGAAAACCTGCATATTAACTGTGTTAACAGACTAACTATGTGTTACGGTCCGGCTCTGTTGGTCCTGTTCCTGTTGGTGTTCGTTTCCCTTTTCTCCCCTGTGTGTGTTGTTTGTGTCTGTCTCCCCCTGCTGTGCAGTCAGAGGTTCTTGGTCAGCGGGCGTGGCCATTCTATCACCAGAGCAGTTACATCAAGCTGCAGCTCATTGGCACCAATCAAGCAGCAGATATCTACCCGGGCTGGACACCTCTCCAGCGCCAGTTCGTTCCTACACTTCCAGTGATCTCTTCTGTTCCTGCTGCCTGCCTGCCTGCCTGCCATTCCCACGCCGCTACCTGATCCTCTGTTGCCTGACATCCTCGTTATCCAGCTCTCAGGACTACTGGCTCTCCACCCCACTCAGCTCCTACCCCAGCCTGAAGCTACTTCACCCTGACTACTTCTCTCTGCCAATACACGTTGAATAAACTACATCCTAATTTTACTCTCTTTGTCCGTGTGTCCGTCTCTGCACCTGAGTCCCCCACCCAACCTAATAGAACGAACTGGCCAAGACATGGACTCAGCAGAGATGCCACATGAAACAACGGAGGATGGCGTACAACACGCCCTCCATTCACAAGGAGTACTATTGGGACAACACGACCAACTCATCCGGACTCTATTGGATAACAACCAGCAGTTGTTGGATCAAGTATCTCATCTCACCTCTCAGGTAGCTAACCTGGTAACACTCACTACCTTTTCTCCCTCTGCTTCTCCTCCGCCTGTTCCTCCTACAGTGGCTCCAGGCTCGGCTTCCGCTCCTGCCTTTCGGGAACCCCCCTACAACCGCACCCGAACCTTTCACCGGGGATCTGAACAAATGCCGTGGTTTCCTGCTTCAGTGCCGCTTGGTGTTCCAACAGAAGCCCCTGTCTTTCTCCACGGAATCCTCAAAGGTACATTACGCACTGGGGTTAATGAGGGACAAAGCTTTGATGTGGGCAGAAGCGGCTTGTTCTACTCAGCAGATTACCAGCCTGTCGTTTGACGATTTTTCCTCTCAATTGAAAGTTGTGTTTGATCACCCGGACTATGCCGGAACCGCCACAAAAAGACTATTGAAGCTACGACAGGGCACGGGTAGCGTGGCTGAATACGCCATTGATTTTTGGACCTTGGCAGCCGATTCCAAGTGGAACGACGAAGCTCTTCAGGGAGCGTTTGTTAACGGTCTAAGTGACACAATTAAGAATGAACTAGCTGTTCGTGATGAGCCTGCTAATCTTCATGTTCTCGTTTCCCTTGCTACACGAATAGACAACAGGCTACGGGAGAGGAGACAGGAGAGGGGCGGTCGGGTCCACACCTCTAACGGGGCTCCCTCGCTTTCTGCAGTCCAAGCTACACCACCACTCGGACACCGACCACACACCTCAGCGGATTCCTCCACGGAACTAGACGAGCCCATGCAGCTGGGCCGTGCTCGTCTGTCCCATGTCGAAAAGGAACGGCGCATACGGGCTGGTGAGTGCATGTACTGTGGGGACCGCACTCATTTCCTGGTTAACTGTCCGATTCGCCCAAAAGACCAAGCTCGCAGGTAAAAGTGGGCGTACTTGCGAGTGTTAGACCAGACTCAATGCCCACAGCACCCCGTCTAGTGATCCCAGTTACAGTCCAGTTCAGGAATCTATCTCTCCCACTAGCTGCTCTCATCGACTCTGGTGCTGAGGATAGTTTTATTGACGCTAGCCTGGTTACTCAGGCTGAGATCCCTGTTAAGCCCCTGCCTAAGCCTATAACAGTAACCGCTATTGACGGCCATCAGTTTGCCAACATCACCCACCAAACTGTCCCCGTTTCTCTCATGCTGTCCGGCAATCACAAAGAAACCATCCAGTTCAAAGTAGTCTCCTCCTCGGCCTCCCCCCTTATCCTCGGTTTTCCCTGGCTTAGCCTTCACAACCCCCATATTGATTGGCAAAACCACAAGATACACAGTTGGAGCACTCACTGCCATTCTGTTTGCCTTGGGTCGGCTATTCCGCCCTCGGTCGGCTCCCCTGCTTCCCCAGTCAAAACCCCAGACCTCTCTTCAGTCCCGGAGGAGTACCGGGACCTGGCCGAGGTATTCAGCAAGTCCAAGGCACTTTCATTACCACCTCATAGGCCATACGATTGCGCTATTGAGTTACTGCCTGGAGCGCCTTTGCCGTCCAGTCGGCTTTTCAATCTGTCCCGTCCTGAGAGAGAAGCTATGGAAACCTACATAGGCGACTCCCTAACCTCTGGCATCATTCGTCCCTCATCGTCCGCTGTTGGTGCTGGGTTCTTTTTGTTGAGAAGAAGGACAAAACCTTACGGCCCTGCATTGACTACAGAGGACTTAATAACATCACAGTCAGAAATACATACCCCCTGCCTCTCATCAACTCAGCATTTGACTCCCTTCATGGTGCCACTGTGTTTACCAAACTCGATCTACGGAACGCTTACCACCTCGTTAGGATCAAGCAGGGAGACGAATGGAAGACTGGGTTTAATACCCCTCTCGGACACTTTGAATACCTAGTCATGCCATTCGGTCTCACTAACGCCCCAGCAGTGTTTCAGGCCATGGTGAACGATGTGTTGAGGGATTTTCTACACCGTTTTGTGTTTGTCTATTTGGATGACATTCTGATATTCTCTAAGTCACAGGATGAACACGTCTCCCACGTCCGTCTGGTTCTCCAACGCCTCCTGGAAAACAAACTGTATGTGAAGGCAGAAAAATGTGAGTTCCACCGGCAGTCCGTCCCTTTTTGGGCTTCATCATCGAGCGGGGACAAGTGTCACCAGACCCTGACAAGATCAGAGCGGTTGTGGAGTGGCCCACACCCACGTCTCGGAAGCAGCTACAACGCTTCCTGGGTTTCGCCAACTTCTACCGCCGCTTCATCAGGGGTTTCAGCCGAGTGGTTGCCCCCCTGACCAAGCTCACCTCCCCTAAGGTGCCATTCCTGTGGACGCCTGAGGCCGAGTCAGCCGTGAGTACATTGAAGAAACTGTTCACCACCTCACCTGTTCTTATTCATCCAGACACTAGTTTGCAGTTTGTTGTGGAAGTGGACGCCTCAGATTCGGGGGGTGGGGGCTGTCCTGTCACAACGTTCCCCACGGACCAGAAGCTCCATCCGGTGGCTTTTTTCTCCAAGAGATTGACTCCTGCTGAGAAGAACTACGACGTGGGTAACCGGGAGTTGCTTGCTGTCAAGTTGGCGTTGGAGGAATGGAGGCACTGGCTAGACGGAGCAGAGCAACCCTTCATAGTCTGGACGGACCACAAGAACCTGGCTTACATCCAGTCGTCCAAGAGGCTGAACTCCCGTCAGGCCAGATGGGCTCTGTTCTTCAGCAGGTTCAAGTTTATCTTAACATATCGTCCTGGCACACGTAATGTCAAGCCTGATGCTCTCTCTCGCCAGTTTACAGACACTGAAGACTCCAGCAATCCTGAACCTGTTCTGCCCGCTTCCTGTTTGGTGGCGGCCGTTCATTGGGAAATCGAGTCCCTCGTCCGATCGGCACAAGAGTTGGAACCTGGACCGGCCGATGGGCCTCCCGACCTTCTCTATGTTCCCGCAGCCGTGCGGCCGCAAGTGCTCAACTGGATCCACACCTCACGCTTCTCCTGCCACCCTGGTATGAAACGAACACTATCGCTACTCAAGAGGCACTTTTGGTGGCCATCCGCCGAGGCTGACGTCCGGGAGTACGTGGCGGCCTGTTCCATCTGTGCCCAAAATAAGGCTTCCCACAGGGCTCCTTCGGGCCTGCTGCGGCCTCTCCCTGTCCCGAGTCGGCCTTGGTCTCACGTGGGCTTGGACTTCGTCACTGGACTTCCTATGTCTGAGGGTAATGACACTATACTCACCATCGTGGACAGATTCTCTAAATCTGCCCATTTTGTTGCATTACCAAAATTACCATCTGCCAGTGAGACAGCCGACCTCTTTGTCCTACATGTATTCCGTCCCCATGGAATACCTGTGGACATAGTGTCCGATAGAGGTCCACAGTTTATTTCTCGGGTATGGAAGGAGTTTTGTTCGGCTCTGGGTGCCTCTGTCAGTCTCTCATCAGGTTTCCATCCCCAGTCCAATGGCCAGACTGAGAGGACCAACCAGGACCTGGAGGCTGCTCTACGCTGTGTGACATCCCAGAACCCGTCTACCTGGGCCAAACATCTCCCGTGGGTCGAATATGCCCACAATTCCCTCACCTCATCTGCCACGGGCCTCTCACCATTTGAGGCGGCTTTGGGGTACCAACCGCCATTGTTCCCGTCTCAGGAAAGGGAGTTAGCCGTTCCGTCAGTTCAGGATAACCTTCGTCGCTGCCGCAAGGTGTGGGTGGACACCCGTGAGGCCCTTCTACGGACAGCAGAGAGGAATAAGAGGGTGGCGGACAGGCACAGGGTAGTCGCTCCACAGTTCCAGCCTGGTCAGCGTGTCTGGCTCTCCTCCAGCAACATTCCCTGCGCACTGACTCCCGTAAGCTGTCGCCCCGATATTTGGGTCCTTTTGAGGTCGAATCCATCATCAACCCTTCGGCTGTTCGGTTGAAGCTTCCCCAGGCCATGAGAGTCCATCCTACATTTCACGTGTCCCAGCTGAAGATGGTCTCCTCCAGTCCTTTGTGTCCGCCGGCGGATCCCCCTCCGCTACCGCGCATTATTGACGACCATCCAGCCTACACGGTTCGGAGACTGCTGGACGTCCGGAGGCGTGGTAGAGGGTTTCAGTACCTGGTGGACTGGGAGGGATACGGTCCCGAGGAGAGGTCCTGGATTCCTAGGCGTTTTATTCTGGATCCGCAGCTAGTGAATGACTTCCATAGGGACCACCCTGACAAGCCGGGTGGGTCGCCGGGTGGCGCCCGTTGAGGGGGGGGTACTGTTACGGTCCGGCTCTGTTGGTCCTGTTCCTGTTGGTGTTCGTTTCCCTTTTCTCCCCTGTGTGTGTTGTTTGTGTCTGTCTCCCCCTGCTGTGCAGTCAGAGGTTCTTGGTCAGCGGGCGTGGCCATTCTATCACCAGAGCAGTTACATCAAGCTGCAGCTCATTGGCACCAATCAAGCAGCAGATATCTACCCGGGCTGGACACCTCTCCAGCGCCAGTTCGTTCCTACACTTCCAGTGATCTCTTCTGTTCCTGCTGCCTGCCTGCCTGCCTGCCATTCCCACGCCGCTACCTGATCCTCTGTTGCCTGACATCCTCGTTATCCAGCTCTCAGGACTACTGGCTCTCCACCCCACTCAGCTCCTACCCCAGCCTGAAGCTACTTCACCCTGACTACTTCTCTCTGCCAATACACGTTGAATAAACTACATCCTAATTTTACTCTCTTTGTCCGTGTGTCCGTCTCTGCACCTGAGTCCCCCACCCAACCTAATACTATGTGTATGTACTGTAGTTCTAAATGCCACTTGTGTTTTGGATTGTCCCCTTCTGGGATCAGATAACAGGATTAAATGTAATGATTACACCTCATACTAGGGTCTAGAAATATCCTTAGCTCTAAGTCTAAGCCTGTCTGTCAGAGGAACGGAATGACCCTCACCACTGTAAGACCTGTGGAGTGTTGTGGTAGCTCCTCTTCTTGGCCCGAATAGAACCCTGATGATTTTGAGCGATTATTTAGATTCTAACTGTGGGCCCATCTCCTTTTTTCTTACAAGCCCTTATCTGGTCAAGTCTGTACTAGAAGTGCTGGTGACTGGCTTGGGTGGTGAGGGAGGGCAGGATAGATTACAGCTTTCATAATTGTTCATATTTCACTGCTCTGCTCTGGAAAAATATTCCATTATCATTTCACTCACATACTGTAATTCTGTACACACCCTGCCTTCAGCTCTATGTACCAAATGTAACCAAATGGCTAACTGCTTTGACCCTTTTTGCACTAACTCTTTTCTCATCACATACGCTGCTGTTACTGTTTATTATCTATCCTGTTGCCTAGTCACTTTACTCCTACCTACAGTGAGGGAAAAAAGTATTTGATCCCCTGCTGATTTTGTACATTTGCCCACTGACAAATAAATTATCAGTCTATCATTTTAATGGTAGGTTTATTTGAACAGTGAGAGACAGAATAACAACAAAAAAATCCAGAAAAACGCATGTCAAAAATTTTATAAATGGATTTGCATTTTAATGAGGGAAATAAGTATTTGACCCCCTCTCAATCAGAAAGATTTCTGGCTCCCAGGTGTCTTTTATACAGGTAACAAGCTGAGATTAGGAGCACACTCTTAAAGGGAGTGCTCCTAATCTCAGCTTGTTACCTGTATAAAATACACCTGTCCACAGAAGCAATCAATCAATCAGATTCCAAACTCTCCACCATGGCCAAAACCAAAGAGCTCTCCAAGGATGTCAGGGACAAGATTGTAGACCTACACAAGGCTGGAATGGGCTACAAGACCATCGCCAAGCAGCTTGGTGAGAAGGTGACAACAGTTGGTGCGATTATTCACAAATGGAAAAAACACAAAATAACTGTCAATCTCCCTCAGCCTGGGGCTCCATGCAAGAACTCACCTCGTGGAGTTGCAATGATCATGAGAACGGTGAGGAATCAGCCCAGAACTACACGGGAGGATCTTGTCAATGATCTCAAGGCAGCTGGGACCATAGTCACCAAGAAAAAAATTGGTAACACACTACGCCGTGAAGGACTGAAATCCTGCAGCGCCCGCAAGGTCCCCCTGCTCAAGAAAGCACATATACATGCCCGTCTGAAGTTTGCCAATGAACATCTGAATGATTCAGAGGAGAACTGGGTGAAAGTGTTATGGTCAGATGAGACCAAAATCAAACTCTTTGGCATCAACACAACTCGCCGTGTTTGGAGGAGGAGGAATGCTGCCTATGACCCCAAGAACACCATCCCCACCATCAAACATGGAGGTGGAAACATTATGCTTTGGGGGTGTTTTTCTGCTAAAGGGACAAAACAACTTCACTGCGATGGACGATGGACGGGGCCATGTACCGTCAAACCTTCCCTCAGCCAGGGCATTGAAAATGGGTCGTGTATGGGTATTCCAGCATGATAATGACCCAAAACACACGGCCAAGGCAACAAAGGAGTGGCTCAAGAAGAAGCACATTAAGGTCCTGGAGTGGCCTAGCCAGTCTCCAGACCTTAATCCCATAGAAAATCTGTGGAGGGAGCTGAAGGTTCGAGTTGCCAAACGTCAGACTCGAAACCTTAATGACTTGGAGAAGATCTGCAAAGAGGAGTGGAACAAAATCCCTCCTGAGATGTGTGCAAACCTGGTGGCCAACTACAAGAAACGTCTGACCTCTGTGATTGCCAACAAGGGTTTTGCCACCAAGTACTAAGTCATGTTTTGCAGAGTGGTCAAATACTTATTTCCCTTATTAAAATGCAAATCAATTTATAACATTTTTGACATGCATTTTTTTTTTTGTTATTCTGTCTCTCACTGTTCAAATAAACCTACCATTAAAATTATAGACTGATCATGTCTTTGTCAGTGGACAAACGTACAAAATCAGCAGGGGATCAAAAACTTTTTTCCCTCACTTTATGTGTTTTGTGTTTGTGAGGAGCACCCACGTCACAGCCCTAAGTACACACGGTAATTACACTGGCAGTGTTCTTGGACCTGTTGGCAGTAATGTAAATGGTGATTGCCGAAGAGAGAGGCTGGCAGGGGGTTTAAAACGAATTTGCCAAAGAGTCTGCCCTTTATAGAATAATGTCTACATAGTCTACATAGTCTACACCTGTTGTTTACTAAGCACATGACGAATAAAAATGGATTTGATTTGAGCATCTAATGTGTATTGTTGGTTATTCCTCATGCGTCCCAAGGGGACGTCTCAATAATGGTAATTGTGTGTGCCTGTGTGCATGCTGGAGCAGACACATTTTTGGGGGGTCCAAGTGTCTGTGTGTATTTGTGTCCAAGGGTGTGTTTGTGTCCAAATGCATGTGTGTCCATACCCAGACTCTGGTAGGATGCAGTGAGCAGCATCAGCATCAGGCTATGACACAGACAGACTCTGGTGGGATGCAGTGAGCAGCATCAGCATCAGGCTATGACCCAGACAGACTCTGGTAGGATGCAGTGAGCAGCATCAGCATCAGGCTATGACCCAGACAGACTCTGGTAGGATGCAGTGAGCAGCATCAGCATCAGGCTATGACCCAGACAGAGTCTGGTGGGATGCAGAGATCAGCATCAGCATCAGGCTATGACCCAGACAGACTCTGGTGGGATGCAGTGAACAGCATCAGCATCAGGCTATGACCCAGACAGAGTCTGGTGGGATGCAGAGAGCAGCATCAGCATCAGGCTATGACCCAGACAGAGTCTGGTGGGATGCAGAGAGCAGCAGCAATAGGCTATGTCTGGAACGGTCTGTTGCTAGGTTTCTCTCTGCCACCTGGAGATAAATCAAAGCGATGCTCTCCACTCAGGGAAAAAGGTCCAATTACTCTGCTCCTACTGTGCTGTTAGCCTGAAACTGTGCTAACAGTACCATTCAATTGTTGACACTATGTCCCCAGCAGAACAGTTATTGTTAGTGACCAGCAATCATACCTAACATAGCAGAGAGATACATAAATTACGGAGTTTTATATAACTCTACTAGGAGACGGTTAGGCTTGTTATTCAAGTCAATACTTTTTCACTGGGATTAATTTCAGTCCGCAGGTTTCAGTTGATCGTAACCTTGTCTTCAGGCTCAATTGCTACCGCATGTAGACAGAGAGAGAGTCGGCTGATGGAGGAGATTAAGTTGATGGTAAACCAAATGGACCTCAAGCAGAGCTCCTAGTACAGTAGCACCATATTGAGAATGATTCAACATTGAGAATGACTGAATGAGTTTTTGAGCTGCGAGCGGTCAGACTTATTGAGATTAATAGTAAAGTTAGTGACACAAAAGCAATGTGCTTTCTGGACAAACATAGGCTGGATCCCCTATTCCGTCTCTAATGTCAATATTAAACTCCTTCGTCATCCAGCTTAAGCGGAGAAAGGCTAGCTTTATTTAGAGAGCACAGTGGTGTCACGCCCTGGCTCTGGGGACACTGTTATGTTGAGCCAGGGTGTGTAGATTTCTGTGTTATAGTTCTAGGTGTTTCATTTCTATGTTGGCCAGTGTGGTTCTCAATCAGAGGCAACGAGTGTCAGCTGTGGCTGGTTGTGGGATCTTGTTTCTAGTTTGGTTTGTGTTAGACCGTGAACTGTCACGTTATCGTTTTGTTTATTTTGTCAATATATCGCCTAATAAAGAGTATGTTTGCCTACAACGCTGCGCCTTGGTCCTCATCTCTAACCAACGAACGTGACAGAAGATCCCACCAAGACTGGACCAAGCAGCAAGTCCAGGAGCCAGCGCCTGAGAGATCTCTAGCGTATCTCCTTCGCCTCCTCGACTGGGTCAAGCCATGTGAGGAAGAGAGGGGCTTGATGTGGAAGCAGAAGGGCGAAAGGCTGGCAAAAAGTATGGAGACCTGGTCCACGGGTAGGAGTGAAGCCCATAACATTTTTAGGGGGGGGCTAACGCCGTGGACGACGGGGCAGCAGGAGACCGCGACAGAGCAGCCCAGTGGGTTGGCAGAGGAGGCCGCCAGGTTACGGGGGCCACTGGTCGAAGAGGGGAAGGAAGGTGTAGAGGCATGGCGAGAGGTACTGGGGTGTGTTACCAGTCCGGTCCGGCCCGTTCCTGATCCCTGCATAGGGCCAGTGGTGTGTGTCCCCAGTACGGTCCGGCCTGTTCCTGTTCCTCGCATCGAGCCAGTGGTGTGCGTCGCCAGCCCAGTCCGGCCCGCTCCTGCTCCCCACACCAAGCCAGTGGTGTGCGTCGTCAGTCCGGCACGGCCCGTGCCTGTTCCCCACACCAAGCCAGTGGTGTGCGTCGCCAGCCCGGTCCGGTCCGCTCCTGCTCCCCACACCAAGCCAGTGGTGTGCGTCGTCAGTCCGGCACGGCCCGTGCCTGTTCCCCACACCAAGCCAGTGGTGTGCGTCGCCAGCCCGGTCCGGTCCGCTCCTGCTCCCCACACCAAGCCAGTGGTGTGCGTCGTCAGTCCGGCACGGCCCGTGCCTGTTCCCCACACCAAGCCAGTGGTGTGCGTCGCCAGCCCGGTCCGGTCCGCTCCTGCTCCCCACACCAAGCCAGTGGTGTGCGTCGTCCGTCCGGCACGGCCCGTGCCTGTTCCACCGGTGCCTGATCCGGCACCGGTCAGATGCTTCACGCCGGAGCTAGAGCAATCCGCTCCACCAGTGTGCAGTCCAGCTCCGGCCAGCGGGGCTAGACCGGACCAGGGATACTTTGGGGGGTTGGAGAGGGAGCGGGGATCAGGCCCAGAGCCGGATCCGCCGCCTAGGCGGAGTGCCCACCCGGTCCCTCCCCTGTGGTATTTGGTTGGCGCGGTCGGAGTCCGCGCCTTTAGGGGGGGGTACTGTCACGCCCTGGGTCTGGGGACACTGTTATGTTGAGCCAGGGTGTGTAGATTTCTGTGTTATAGTTCTAGGTGTTTCATTTCTATGTTGGCCAGTGTGGTTCTCAATCAGAGGCAACGAGTGTCAGCTGTGGCTGGTTGTCTCTGATTGGGAACCACATTTAAACAGGCTGTTTTCCCACAGTAGTTGTGGAATCTTGTTTCTAGTTTGGTTTGTGTTAGACCGTGAACTGTCACGTTATCGTTTTGTTTATTTTGCCAATATATCGCCTAATAAAGAGTATGTTTGCCTACAACGCTGCGCCTTGGTCCTCATCTCTAACCAACGAACGTGACAAGTGGTGCTTGGATAACATTATTTTCTCTCCACACAAAGAGCATTTACTCTGTTCACATTTTCTCAAGGATAAGACTTGTTGCAGGTTGCTCCTGGGTTGTAAGAGAGAGATGTGATTTTATCCTCCATGGGGCATATTATAAAGTAATACCACCCACGATGTTCAACATCTGCACAGATATTATACTCTCGTATGATCCCTTCTCTGTATGCAGTTGTACCTTAATCTTTGATGGTCAAAGCCACAAGCGTGAAAGGGAAAGTATACCAACAAAGGTGCTGAGATTGTGAAAGCAGACACAGATAAAGGACTCTCTGTTGGAGAGGTTCACATGTTGTCAGAGACAGTCTTTCCCGGGGTCTGTGGTTCATCTCCTCCCTTTGGTTAAGTGGTGCTCTTGAACTGACCCCTGGCCTCGGGCGCCTCTCGACGCGTCTCTAAGTGCTACTTCACTCCACTCTCCTACTGGCCAATGGTCTCTTATCAGCTCCTGTCGTCCAGAGGGATCATTATGGGATGTAAGGGGGTGTTTTGTGGCTGATGGACAGCTACAGTTATTTGCTCCAAGGTATTTTTCTTTATGGGAACTTTCCACTGCAATGCTCATCAGACCAGTGAGAAGGTCATTGTCAGTACCATGCTAAAAGCAAGGACGACTCTGTTATTCGCTAATCATCCTCCATGAGAAAGCGATGACATGGGGGTGTTAATAAGAAGGATATTGCAGGGGTTGATTTCAAGCCACAGTATATGAATGGCTAGCCATTAGACTAGCTGAGCTAAACATCTTATTTAGCATGCAGCAGATCATGAAATGTATAGTGGATCATCATTTTCCTGACAGTAAAAGTCAGGTATGATACTAGACACTTTTTTAAATGTATCAATAAATAGCTACATTGAAACATATAGCCACTCCTTTGGGGATTGTGCATCAAGAGGGCAAGCGATAACATCATGTTCGTAGACCGGTAAAAATAAACCTTTTACAGGTGGTGATGATGAATGAAACCGTGGCAACGGTTGGTACAGAAGGGTGAGCAGCCATCCCTGTCTGGTTGGGGCCACCCCAGGGACCCTGCTGACTTCCCTCAGCTCGTTAATTATCACCTTGTCAGCTGTTACATAAGAAAGAAAGCACCAGGAAGCTGAATGATGAACTGAAACATGCCTGGACAGTTTCGCCACTAATAAGGGACAATTAATTCAGCCAAGAAGTGGAAATGAGTGAACAAGAGCTTGAGTCACTCAAATGTTTGATATGGAGAGAGGTTGAATTGCATTAGAATGCAACAGTTATTAATCGTGACCTTCTCAATACTAACCTCTAGATGTTGAAAGGTGCTCTTGCAGACTGTTACAAAACAGTTTTAATTTGACTGGTCATGGGAGAGAGCAGGTCAACAGGTCGATTCACTATTTATTATTTCCTTACTAATGAAGTATGTTCAGCATTGTTGGTTTAGCTTGTGTTTCTTGTATGTGGCATAATCAGTTAAACATCTTCATCATAATTATCATCCTCCTCTTCTTCATCTTCATCGTCAATATTATGGGAACTGTTTTTAACTCTTCATCATCATCCTATTTCCATCAGGGTACTCCGTTTTTAACACTATCCTTCACTACCATCATTTGTTTCTATTTGGTAAGGAAATGTAACCTTGCAGTTTGTTGTAGTAACTGGTCGTTGTATCAAAGCAGGTCATGAAGTTGTGCTGTTCCTCTCCCTCGCTGCAACAGATGATTGGAGGCTCAGAAAAAAGAAAGAAAATTGTAGAAAATAACAAAGGAGGAAGGATTGCAAAGTTAGGAAACAAAAAGAAAAATGATGCTATAACAGAGTAGTAGAAAGATACAGGCTAGCGAGGCAGTGAGAGCTCAAGCCCATTCAGGTGTGGTGGCTTCTGGTCCAGACACTCGTAACTGCCGTTATAAAACCCACTGACCCTGATAAAAGCGGGAGAAGGCTTTCTCACGTGTATCCAACATTAAAACAGTTTCCCTTAATGGGTTTATACTCAATGTTCTGGACTGTACATTAAAAGCATGATGTCTTATTAACTATGACGAGAAACAAACTCCCCCCAAAATTACACACTACACAGTTCTTCAATAGAGTGCTATAACACTGTTAACCAAGAGCAACTCCTGGAAAATGACAAACATCAGCATTCACATCACAAGTGTTTCTAAGAAATGGCTCCACTCCAGTCCAAATTAGCGCTCCACTACAACTTTAAGAGGATCAACTTGACACAGATGGACCACTGCCTCTAGCTCCTGTGGACAGAAGCTTCTAGCTTGCTTCCTATTGGTGCCTTCAATCAAGGACATGAGACACTAGAGTCACTTTAAAGTCACTCTTGATCCATTCACTCTCAGGCCATTGCTGTGCACTAGAGTGCAAAGGGGCAGTGTCACTGCCTATACACCCTACGCTACCTATTCACTGTCAAACCATTCCAAATTACAAGGCTGCCAAATCAGCCGAACTCTAAATAAAAAAATAAAATAAAATAAAAGATGAGAGGGAAAGCTGAAGCCAGGGAAGCCAGGGAGATGAGTATTGCAGTCCATTTCATCAGAGAGGAATCAAAAAGTATACTTTCATGTGAAGGACATGAAAGAGAATGGGAGGAATGTCCAATGACAGTACACCTTATGTGTAGAATCCATGAGTTAACTAGCCAGTTAATGTTTAACTATGTCCATTTAGCGAAGAGTTAAATGTCAACTGCTAATTGTCACAAACAATTCAGCAGCCACTACATGTCATTGTTGTCAATCTAATTGAGATCACTGACTACATTCAAGGATGCACCATGGGACATTGAGTCAAGTGATCTTATTTCGGACCATATACCACATGTATATTTCTTTGTGACTTGATGGGATAAAGTCATTTTTGCTGCAGGCAGAGGATTGGTAGGTTAACTTAATAACCTCTGATAAAGGAAGAAAGAGAGACACTCCAACTGAAGTACTACTGTCATCCATCCCCGTTTCAGATTAAAAACCTGCTTCAGATTTAATTCCTAAAAAGGGTAGCTTAAAACCACTCACTCAGTATTTGAGGTGCATGTAGCTGTGGACCTGTGGTCCTCTGTAGCTCAATTGGTAGAGCATGGTGCTTGTAACGCCAGGGTAGTGGGTTCGATCCCCGGGACCACCCATACATAAAAATGTATGAGCACATGACTGTAAGCCGCTTTGGATAAAAGCGTCTGTTAAATAGCATATTATTATTCTATGTCAATCTCCATTACGATGGATCAGTCATATCTTCTTTACACAACTGCCATAGCCATGGTCTTTAAAGACAGTCATCATACATACAATGTCTACAGGAGGATACATTCATCTACTGTACGGACAGACAAGTATGGGACTAAACTGTTTTCATTAGGAGTGAATAGCAGCATACTGTACAATATACACAAAGTACTGGCACAAACTGTACTTTCAAACTAATGTTAATTTACATAGTGTGATTGTTACAGTAAAAAAGTCAGCATTAAGCACGTTCACCTGATGAATGACTCCATACTCAGGATTCCATATGGTTTTCGGAATTAAACAGACCGTTGAAGCAATTTTCAGATTGTCTGCATTTCAAAACGTATGTGTTTACACAGCGATCATGCTGATATACAGTATGCCAGATGGTGGGGTGCAGGAGGATGGGCATGAGATGCAACACATAAGAGTGAAGTCTATTTGAGAGTTGAATTGCTCTGGTATGTTAGCATGGCAACAGCATAATGGCTGCCTTTTGGGCAAAATGTGAAGTTCTAGAACATGTTATTCTGTCCTGTTGTTGTTGTTGTAAGTCGTCCATTGACTTAATGGCCAGTGTGGCTCACAGTATGTCTCGCTGCAAACGGCAAGGACTCCAGTCACATAACAGACAGCTGTGGGAGGGCATGGGCACTAGATGTTTTTTCGTACACTGTGGGGTAGAACCACAGACTGTACAGTATAAAGGGTAAAGCTACAGCACACTGTGAGAGCTAGTTCAATGCTGCATACTGCTCTTAGCACTGTGCAATAAGAGCACACAAACCTTGAAGTATGATAAATCAAATGCTCTCAGATAATAAGGACATGCTGAATGTGGTTCAATCAATGAGGTAGAAAATATTGTAATGACATACTTACAGTAATTCCATGTAGTCCTGTGAAGAGCAAGTACAGTGACATATGTCCCATTATCACCTGCCTGTCATTAGGTCATTATAGCATATTCATAATATCTAAGTCAAGACCAGATTACTCATTTCCTTCCAGATCTCGCCCTAAGACGTAAGAACAGCTCCAGCTCCACCTGCTGGTTCTTTTGTCTCTGTCAATCAGAGCTCCATTATCATCCGTTCTCAGATAGCTACTGGATGTGCAGGCTTTTGCTCCAACCCAGGACTTACCTGTTCCAGAGCATCCACTGTTTTTTTTGCAAAAGGTTGCAAACAGAGAACTAAGACCATGCATATCTGAAACAACATGTAAGCCTAATGCCAGTGAATATCAGTAGCTGATTCAATTACGTTGCCTACTTTCGTTATAATAATTAAATGCTTTATCTGTTGAACCTGTGACTTTAACCTCCTCCGGAAAATGAAAGTTCATTCAAGTGGTGATTTTCCAGAAAGAGATATAAACAAAAATATGTTCACATTCCTCCAGACTTGGTGGAATCTTCCATGAGGATGTGTAATCAGTGAATGTATTTTTATTTATTTTTATTTCACCTTTATTTAACCAGGTAAGCCAGTTGAGAACAAGTTCTCATTTACAACTGCGACCTGGCCAAGATAAAGCAAAGCAGTACGATAAAAACAACAACACAGAGTTACATATGGGGTAAACAAAACATAAAGTCAAAAATACAACAGAAAATATATATACAGTGTGTGCGAATGTAGTAAGTTATGGAGGTAAAGCAATAAATAGGCCATAGTGCAAAATAGTTACAATTTCGTATTAACACTGGAATGATAGATGTGCAAAACATGATGTGCAAATAGAGATACTGGGGTGCAAATTAGAAAAAGAAATAACACAATATGGGGATGAGGTAGTTGGGTGGGCTCATTTCAGAATGGCTGTGTACAGGTGCAGTGATCAGTAAGCTGCTCTGACAACTGATGCTTAAAGTTAGTGAGGGAGATAAGAGTCTCCAGCTTCAGAGATTTTTGCAGTTCGTTCCAGTCATTGGCAGCAGAGAACTGGAAGGAATTGCGGCCAAAGGAGGTGTTGGCTTTGGGGATGACCAGTGAGATATACCTGCTGGAGCGCAGACTACGGGTGGGTGTTGCTATGGTGACCAGTGAGCCAAGATAAGACAGGGATTTGCCTAGCAGTGATTTATAGATGACCTGGAGGTTTGGCGACGAAAATGTAGTGAGGGCCAGCCAACAGGAGCGTACAGGTCACAATGGTGGGTAGTATATGGAGCTTTGGTGACAAAACGGATGGCACTGTGATAGACTACATCCAATTTGCTGAGTAGAGTGTTGGAGGCTATTTTGTAAATGACATCGCCAAAGTCAAGGATCGGTAGGATAGTCAGTTTTACGAGGGCATGTTTGGCAGCATGAGTGAAGGAGGCTTTGTTGCGAAATAGGAAGCCGATTCTAGATCTAACTTTTGATTGGAGATGCTTAATGTGAGTCTGGAAGGAGAGTTTACAGTCTAACCAGACACCTAAGTATTTGTAGTTGTCCACATACTCTAGGTCAGACCCGCCGAGAGTAGTGATTCTAGTCGAGTGGGCGGGTGCAAGCAGCGTTCGGTTGAAGAGCATGCATTTAATTTTACTAGTGTTTAAGAGCAGTTGGAGGCTACTGAAGGAGTGTTGTATGGCGTTGAAGCTCGTTTGGAGGTTTGTTAACACAGTGTCCAATGAAGGGCCAGATGTATACAAAATGGTGTCGTCCGCATAGAGGTGGATCCGAGCGTCACCAGCAGCAAGAGCGACATCATTGATATACACAGAGAATAGAGTCGGCCCGAGAATTGAACCCTGTGGCACCCCCATAGAGACTGCCAGAGGTCCAGACAACAGGCCCTCCGATTTGACACATTGAACTTATCTGAGAAGTAGTTGGTGAACCAGGCGAGGAAGTCATTTGAGAAACCAAGGCTATTTAGTCTGCCAATAAGAATGCGGTGGTTGACAGAGTCGAAAGCCTTGGCCAGGTCGATGAAGACGGCTGCGCAGTACTGTCTTTTATCGATCGCGGTTATAATATCGTTTAGGACCTTGAGCGTGGCTGAGGTGCACCCATGACCAGCTCGGAAACCGGATTGCATAGCAGAGAAGGTACGGTGGGATTCGAAATGGTCGGTGATCTGTTTGTTAACTTGGCTTTCAAATACTTTCGAAAGGCAGGGCAGGATGGATATAGGTCTGTAACAGTTTGGATCTAGAGTGTCACCCCCTTTGAAGAGGGGGATGACTGCGGCAGCTTTCCAATCTCTGGGGATCTCAGACGTTACGAAAGAGAGGTTTAACAGGCTAGTAATAGGGGTTGCGACAATTTCGGTGGCTAATTTTAGAAACAAAGGGTCCAGATTGTCTAGCCCAGATGATTTGTAGGGGTCCAGATTTTTCAGCTCTTTCAGAACATCAGCTGTCTGAATTTGTGTGAAGGAGAAGCGGGGGGGGCATGAGCAAGTTGCAGCGGAGGGTGCAGAGCTGGTGGCCGGGATAGTGGTAGCCAGGTGGAAAGCATGGCCAGCCATTGCAAAATGCTTGTTGAAATTCTCGATTATTGTAGATTTATCGGTGGTGACAGTGTTTCCTAGCCTCAGTGCAGTGGGCAGTTGGGAGGAGGTGCTCTTATTCTCCATGGACTTTACAGTGTCCCAAAACTTTTTGGAGTTAGTGCTACAGGATGCAAATTTCTGTTTGAAAAAGCTAGCCTTTGCTTTCCTAACTGATTGTGTATATTGGTTCCTGACTTCCCTGAAAAGTTGCATATCGCGGGGGCTGTTCGATGCTAATGCAGTATGCCACAGGATGTTTTCGTGCTGGTCAAGGGCAGTCAAGTCTGAGGAGAATCAGGGGCTATATCTGTTCTTAGTTCTGAATTTTTTGAATGGGGCATGCTTATTTAAGATTGAGAGGAAAGCACTTTTAAAGAACAACCAGGCATCCCCTACTGATGGAATGAGGTCAATATCCATCCAGGATACCCGGGCCAGGTCAATTAGAAAGGCCTGCTCGCTAAAGTGTTTTAGGGAGCGTTTGACAGTGATGAGGGGTGGTCGTTTGACCGCGGACCCATTACGGATGCAGGCAATAAGGCCCATGTTTATAGATTTAGGGTTGTACCTGGTAGGTTCGTTGATAATTTGTGTGAGATTGAGGGCATCTAGTTTAGATTGTAGGTTGGCCGGGATGTTAAGCATATCCCAGTTTAGGTCACCAAGCAGTACGAACTCTGAGGATAGATGGGGGGCAATCAGTTCACATATGGTGTCCAGGGCACAGCTCGGGGCTGAGGGGGGTCTGTAGCAAGCGGCAACAGTGAGAGACTTATTTCTGGAAAGGTGGATTTTTAGATGTAGAAGCTCAAACAGTTTGGGCACAGACCTGGATAGTATGATAGAGCTCTGCAGGCTTTCTCTACAATAGATTGCAACCCCACCCCCTTTGGCAGTTCTATCGAGACGGAAAATGTTGTAGTTGGGGATGGAAATGAGTGGAGTTTAGAATGATAGAGTTGACAGGAAATTAGTGCTGGATCCACCCAGTTGCCAAGGTGATAGCCACAAGGAATTAATTATTTCAGGGATGTGTTGTTTTTGCAGTGCTGCTGGCTATGTTGACATTTTCAATTATGCACTGTGACTGTTAAAACCACTAGAGAGAGCCATTTAGCTTTACTCCAGCGGTGGCAGTCAGAATTGATTTCATGCCCAGCAAAGGTTAGTGGACTAGATTAGTCGGAGCTAGATTCCACAAAGCCTGGTCTCTGCTCCACTCCATTGGTGGAGTCATCAGAAACTTCCTTCACCACAGAGTGGAGTTTAGTACGCTAAGCAAAGGTATGCTCAACTAGCTGTTGGTTTATTAGTATCTTCTCCTTTGATACAACTAGGATTATATCCTGTGTCAATTTGCCTGTTGACCACTGTTATTTTCTTCAGAGTGCACTCAATTTCCATCATTTCCTAACTCTAAACTCATTGTACTGATTACTGAAGTGCCCTTAGACAGTCCATCAAATCAGCCTACAGCAGAATGCCCACCAAGCTAAGGTACGTCGTGTAAAGACCATCATGATCAGAACATAAAATAATGAAATGAGGAGCAACACTCATACGCTACAGCTGTTGTGTAAAAACCTGACAGACATAATCTGTTAATCAACAGTTTTCAGACAGCTTGGTGGAGCAAGCAAAATAATAATAATATCAGTATGAGTGGCGCAGTGGTCTAAGGCTGTGCCACTAGAGATCCTGGTTCGAATCCAGGCTCTGTCGTAGCCGGCCGCGACCGGGAGACCCATGGGGCGGCGCACAATTGGCCCAAACGTCTTCCAAGGTAGGGGAGGGAATGGCCGGCAGGGATAGCTCAGTTGGTAGAGCATGGCGTTTGCAACGCCAGGGTTGTAGGTTCGATTCCCACGGGGGGCCAGTATGAAAAAGACAAAAATAATGTATGCACTAACTGTGAGTCGCTCTGGATAAGAGCGTCTACTAAAATGTAAATATGGTATTCAATACGAATGATATTCATAAAATAAAACGCATGAATAAGGTATCTTACACACATATAGATGCTATTTGTCTCATGTATAATGGTCAGTTTTCAATTAGTTATTTTATCCCCTCCAAAATGAAAACCAATCGTCTTCAAATCCAAAAATAATTTAGCATCCACGGGGTCGAAATTGGATTGAATAGCAAACGCTATGTAGTAATCTGTGATTGGGTTTGGTTGGCGCATGCGCAGTGCGATATATCGCAAATTTCTGGAAGTTGGGAATTCGTTATGCAGCTCTATCGAAAGGTGTTGTATACGGCTCGAGAGAGCACTGAAAAGTGAACTTTTGGAATAGCAGAAAGGTCGCCCTTCAAGGAGTCCACGTGTGAAGTTATTCCTCTTGAATTGGGTACGTTTTTTAAAATGTGAAAATGTGTATTCCAGTTATATCGGACCAGTTTTTAGACTGACCGTCAATTTTATTGTTTGTATGGGTTAAATTTAGTCTGCGCGATTGGGTTATTTATGGTCAATAACAGTAGTTTTACTTTGAAATTAAATAGTGTAAAACAATGTAAAACATTTGAGACCAACTTTCTTGGACAGTTCTTTTCTCATTGACTTACGATACTGCTGTGCACAGCTGTCAGTAATCAGTTGATGAGACCGCAAAATAAACAAAACAATGAATGGGCAAACATTGTGATACAATGAATACATTTTCACCTTTACCACAACTCTTGATTATGGTTACAGTGTAGCAATGAGAAATAACATCACAAATATTAAAAAGTGTTGCATGCCACTGAAGTTTTTACATATGGTATGTACATCTCAGGTAGGTAGGTCAACGTTACCTTCAGTTCAGGTAGTTTCATTAACTGTAAGTTAGGCCTATTCATAAAGGGGGTGATTCATTCTTGCAATTGTGGGAGACAAGGACACGTTCACGAGTTAGTTCAACAACGAAAACATCACAGTTGCAATGGTTAATAAAAATTGTTGAACTAGAGCTCATGCCAAATTCATTCATTGTTTCCTTTTATTTAAGGGATCTTAGTTTTATTGGTATTACTCTGTAGTCTTAAATTGTCCAGGAAAGAGCGCTCCTTCCTGAGATATTGTCTGTGTCCTGGCTCTTGGCTCTCACTCTGTGTATTGGGTGTCTTTGGGAGGGGGGGGGGGGACTGAAAGCATAACAAAGGATTTACTCTCAAAGACCTTGGTTCAGTCTGCTGCACTCAGACCAATTACTGTATAGTAGATTATATTTTTTCCCCCAGACAAATGTCCTAAGGATAGCATGCAGTCACATGTATTTGACTGTATTATACAGTTTTGTGTCCAATGACTGCAACATTATCAGGCAAGGATAATCATTTGAAATCTGTATCAGTGCTGCAAGACAACATACTTTTCAGTCCAGCTGAAAGTTGTCGTTCAAGCCAGGTACAGCCAAAAGGCCAGACTTCCAAGAGCTATAGTGACAGCTTTATGTTGACAAAATTGTGCCCTCCAACCTAGTACCAAGGAAACAATCAACTGGGTGTCTGTCCTTTTTTAGAAGGTTTTTCAAGGAAATATCCATTAATCTATATCTGCTTTATGTGCAGAATAGTTTTGCTGACATTTTTCATTTCCTCAGGCAGTGTGTCCTGTCAGTTGTTTGTCCCTCAGCCAGAGTTGAGTCAGTTCCAGCAGAGGAGGTGAAGTTCATTGGTTATAGCATGGGTTGGTCCTTGTTTATTGTGAAGAGCAGAGAGCAAAGTATTTTAGCCTACAACTCCTTCATCCAGTGTTCAACTGAGTTATTTGACAGAACTAGCTATCCTAGCTACGTAAAGTAATAGATGTCATGCATCTAGCTTAAAAAACCCTTCCTTCAGCTGCACCCATTCTACTAGATTTTGTCCTGAGGCCATACTCCACCATTCAGACCTACTTTTCCTACACGTTGACATTCCATACAAACTTCTGGAGGACTACTCCTGCGGTGGTGTATTTTCAGTGGTGGGACAGCTCCTGGGCGCGACTATTGGTTAAACACAGAATGTTGTGAAGCAGTTGGGGCATTGCTGGAGTAGACATGATTCTTGTACTTGACATTTTAATGTGAAGACTCTTTGTTTCATTCATTGCACTTGTTGTTGTTGAATTCTTATACACATATTTGCATTTACAGTAGTCTAAGGAATTCCTGACTGGAATAATGTGCTTTTTGTTCCCGCTAAAAACCTCTTTGTCAAGATCTTTGGCTTGCGTCACATACCAGTAGTAGCAGGGCACTACAGTGCGACCATTTTACTTGCATATGTGCCTAAATATTTATTTTGTGTGAGCCTACATTTTTCGACTTAGGTGCACACGTAGGTGCTCCTTGTCAATTTTTTATTTAAAAAAAATCAGCATAGAGCCCTGAATTGTAGCTGGGAAAACGGCAGACAGTGTGACTGAAAGGAAGACATTTCTCAAGCATGTGACAGGAAGGACTTCCTAACGGTACAAGGCGAAGGTCATCCTGAGTGCAGGGATGCTTTGGCCAGCAGCCTAGTTCACTAAACAGCCTAGCCTAACTTCAGAGATGATTGTCTCTGTCTTATTTGTATTCAGTCATGCCAAGCTTTCAGGTCCTGCTTCAAAATCCATATTCGTATTCAGTCTACAGTGGCAGATAGTCAAACATCTGTGCATCAGAACTATAGCTAATGATGACTAGCCCCAGGACATACATAGAATGCATAATTAAACTGACATTCAGTTTCAGTGTGGCTATTAGTTGGACTGATGTGTATTTTGTAGTGCACTGTTCAGAATTGAGGTGCATAGTTGCTTTCCCCCATCCCCCATTTTTTTTTTCTTCAAGTGTGTGTTTTTGGCTGTAATTTAGTCGGGAAATGCTGAAAACGGTCGTACCTTGTGTTCTGTATCCCTCGCTTTCCATGTGACTCTGTGCAGGACAAAGAGCTGTTTGTGTGCCGTGTCTACAGAGCCACGGCCACCACGACCACAAGGGTGAAGTCTACTAGTACCACTGCAACCTGACCTCACTCCAGACATGACAAAAGGACCAAGGGATTTTAAATAGTTGGATACTGTTCAGGAATTAGTTGTGGTGCACGTTTAGTGTAGTTGTATGTTTTTGTTTGGCTTTATATGGTAGGCTATTTCATGGCTCTGAAGACTGAAATCACCTGATGTTGTGTTTTTAGGTGCTGTATGACCAAACCAACATCCAGTACTACTGTTAGGACATTCTTAATTTGTATGACTCAAGCATTGTGCTATATGGGGTATTTAAATTCTCTACCCTATTTTGAGCCCCCTGTTCAACAACAGCTCACCAGCTGAAGGGGAGACAAGTGCATAGGTCAGTTTAATTCTGAAGGACACATCTGTGGCACAGCTGGAACTCTATAGCTATGTAGCTATTGGAAATTGTGTGTGCATGTGCGAGTGTTCTTGTGTGTGAGGCTCGTCAATGGGCCAGGCGGTGTGTTTTCTTTTCGAATGAGTCTCCCCTCCCCCTCCATATCTCTACATCTGGTTGATGTCAAAATATGTAAATAAACCAAAATAACGTCTACCCAATGATTTCAAAGGCAAACCAGAGCCAAATGGGTTAGCCCTCGCTTACAATGCACACATTCAATAATGAGGCCTTACTAGGAAAACATTCATGTAGAGAACCTTTTTTCCCAAGAGATTGAATCATCTTTTTTTTCGAGTGGTAGACTTTTGTTTTGTCTGGTGACTCGGAAAGCTTTGATGCTTTGATAAAGAAGAAGCCGCTGGTTGTTCAGAGGAGTTTGCACACAATTCCCAGTGCAGTGTAGTGGAATGGTTGTTATCAGTGAGTAAGTGAGATTATATTAGGGGAAACTCTGTCAGCGTAATTCCATTACCACAATCAGATTCTTCACTTTAAAATGTATACCAAACAAAAAACGTTGATTTCCAAGTTTAACAAAACATACAACTATATGGCATACATTTGAAAGTGATAAATCGGAATCTCAGCGTAACTCCTTTATCGTGGAATTGCCCTTAGGCAAGAGTGAGTGCCAGTCGGTTGGTGTGTGTGTGTACGGTACCAGTCAAAAGTTTAGACACACCTACTCATTCAAGTGTTTTTCTTTATTTTTACTATTTTCTACATTGTAGAATAATAGTGAAGAAATCAGAACTATGAAATAACACATGGAATCATGTAGTAACCAAAAAAGTGTTAAACAAATCAAAATATATGTTATATTTCAGATTCTTCAAAGTAGCCACCCTTTGCCTTGATGACAGCTTTGCACACTCTTGGCATTCTCCCAATTTGCATACCGCCCCAACAGATCCACAGATGATGCTATCTCTATTGCACTTCACACTGCCCTTTCCCACCTGGACAAAAGAAACACCTACGTGAGAATGCTATTCATTGACTACAGCTCAGCGTTCAATACCATAGTGCCCTCAAAGCTCATCACTAAGCTAAGGACCCTGGGACTAAACACCTCCCTCTGCAACTGGATCCTGGACTTCCTGACGGGCCGCCCCCAGGTGGTAAGGGTAGGTAACGACACATCTGCCACGCTGATCCTCAACACGGGGGCCCCTCAGGGGTGCGTGCTCAGTCCCCTCCTGTACTCCTTGTTCACCCATGACTGCATGGCCAAGCACGACTCCAACACCATCATTAAGTTTTCCGACGACACAACAGTGGTAGTCCTGATCACAGACAACGATGAGGCAGCCTATAGGGAGGAGTTCAGAGACCTGGCCGTGTGGTGGCAGGATAACAACCTCTCCCTCAACGTGATCAAGACAAAGGAGATGATTGTGGACTACAGGAAAAAGAGGACAGAGCACGCACCCATTCTCATAGACGGGGCTGTATTGGAGCAGGTTGAGAGTTTCAAGTTCCTTGGTGTCTACATCACCAACAAACTATCATGGTCCAAACACACCAAGACAGTCGTGAAGAGGGCACAACAAAGCCTATTCAGGAGACTTGGCATGGGTCCTCAGATCCTCAAATAGTTCTACAGCTGCACCATCGAGAGCATCCTAACTGGTTGCATCACCGCCTGGTATGGCAACTGCTCGGCTCCCGACCGCAAGGCACTACAGAGGGTAGTGCGTAGGGCCCAGTACATCAATGGGGCCAAGCTTCCTGCCATCCAGGACCTCTATACCAGGCGGTGTCAGAGGAAGGCCCTAAAAATTGCCAAAGACTCCAGCCACTCTAGTCATAGACTGTTCTCTTTGCTACCGCAAGCAGTAACGGAGCACCAAGTCTAGGTCCAAAAGGCTTCTTAACAGCTTCTACCCCCAAGCCATAAGACTCTTCAACAGCTAATCAAATGGCTACCCGGACTATTTGCATTGTCCCCCCCCTCTTTTTACACTGCTGCTACTCTGTTTATTATCTATGCATATTCACTTTACCGCTACCAACATGTACAGTGAGGGAGAAAAGTATTTGATCCCCTGCTGATTTTGTATGTTTGCCCACTGACAAAGAAATTATCAGTCTATAATTTTTATGGTAGGTTTATTTGAACAGTGAGAGACAGAATAACAACAAAACAATCCAGAAAAACGCATGTCAAAAATGTTATACATTGATTTGCATTTTAATGAGGGAAATAAGTATTTGACCCCCTCTCAATCAGAAAGATTTCTGGCTCCCAGGTGTCTTTTATACAGGTAACGAGTTGAGATTAGGAGCACACTCTTAAAGGGAGTGCTCCTAATCTCAGCTTGTTACCAGTATAAAATACACCTGTCCACAGAAGCAATCAATCAATCAGATTCAAAAATCTCCACCATGGCCAAGACCAAAGAGCTCTCCAAGGATGTCAGGGACAAGATTGTAGACCTACACAAGGCTGGAATGGGCTACAAGACCATCGCCAAGCAGATTGTTGAGAAGGTGACAACAGTTGGTGCGATTTATTCGCAAATGGAAGAAACACAAAATAACTGTCAATCTCCCTCGGCCTAGGGCTCCATGCAAGATCTCACCTCGTGGAGTTGCAATGATCATGAGAACGGTGAGGAATCAGCCCAGAACTACACGGGAGGATCTTGTCAATGATCTCAAGGCAGCTGGGACCATAGTCACCAATAAAACAATTGGTAACACACTACGCCGTGAAGGACAGAAATCCTGCAGCGCCCTCAAGGTCCCCCTGCTCAAGAAAGCACATATACAGGCCCGTCTGAAGTTTGCCAATGAACATCTGAATGATTCAGAGGAGAACTGGGTGAAAGGGTTGTGGTCAGAAGAGACCAAAATGGAGCTCTTTGGCATCAACTCAACTCGCCGTGTTTGGAGGAGGAGGAATGCTGCCTATAACCCCAAGAACACCATCCCCACCGTCAAACATGGAGGTGGAAACATTATGCTTTGGGGGTGTTTTTCTGCTAAGGGGACAAGACAACTTCACTGCATCAAAGGGACGATGGACGGGGCCATGTACCGTCAAATCCTGGGTGAGAACCTCCTTCCCTCAGCCAGGGCATTGAAAATGGGTCGTGGATGGGTATTCCAGCATGACAATGACCCAAAACACACGGCCAAGGCAACAAAGGAGTGGCTCAAGAAGCACATTAAGGTCCTGGAGTGGCCTAGCCAGTCTCCAGACCTTAATTCCATAGAAAATCTGTGGAGGGAGCTGAAGGTTCGAGTTGCCAAACATCAGCTTCGAAACCTTAATGACTTGGAGAAGATCTGCAAAGAGGAGTGGGACAAAATCCATCCTGAGATGTGTGCAAACCTGGTGGCCAACTACAAGAAACGTCTGACCTCTGTGATTGCCAACAAGGGTTTTGCCACCAAGTACTAAGTCATGTTTTGCAGAGGGGTCAAATACTTATTTCCCTCATTAAAATGCAAATAAATGTATAACATTTTTGACATGCTTTTTTCAGGATAATTTTTTTGTTATTCTGTTTCTCACTGTTCAAATAAAACTACCATTAAAATTATAGACTGATCATTTCTTTGTCAGTGGGCAAACATACAAAATCAGGATCATACTTTTTTCCCTCACTGTACGTATAACCTCAATTACCTCGACTAACCTCACATTGACTCTGTACCGGTACCCCCTGTATATAGCCTCGCTATATTTTTTTTACATATCTATTTTTTACTTTACACTAATTTTTCTTAACTGCATTGTTGGTTAAGAGCTTGTAAGTAAACATTTCACTGTAAGTTCTACACCTGTTGTATTTGGCGCATAACATTTGATATATATGAGAGAGGAGCACATCTGGAGGAGGTTTGAAGGAATCCGGGGGAGGGTGTTACGGACTGCAGGTCATACAGGTCACAGAGATGCCAGTGTCGGGTACTGAACTGACACCTCACACTGAGCACTGAACTGCTCTGGAATGAAAGAAGGTTTCAATGCGTTACCCACAGTAGAACTGTCTGTGTAGCCTAGCTCTGAAGAGTTGCCATTCCTGACAGATAGTACTTTACAAGGCTGCGTAGATAATAACTTTTTCTGTGGTTTTAAAACTCTGAATCTGCCAGCCGCCACTGAGTGATATAACCACAATGGAAAACTCTTTGCTCTTCACCATAAAGTTGTACTTTACTGGTTCAGTGAGTCATTGAGAGTGGAAGGCCTATGTGGTGTTAATTCCCACTAACCGTTTTAGCAAAGACACACATTAAAATTGTATTTGTTTTTCCATTGTGTAAATTGTGCTCTACTTTCAAAAGACCTAATTGATTTCATTAGGTCCAGATTTTAATATTAGATAAAGACCATGTTCTCAGCTATTATTTAAATGTCAACTGCCCCTTAGACCGTTAAAAACCAGAGAAGTTGGTTCTATGTGGCATCAGTATGAGTCAGGAACATTAATTATAGTGTCAAAATTGACTACAGAGTGTAAATAGGATCATTTTGGTCATTAAGTCAGTCTCGTCCAAAACTGAGTTTTGTAAGTGAGTTTGTCACGACATACTGAAGGGTGGGGTATGGATTACGAACATGCCCACACCCAGTGCCCACTAACACGAGAGAAGCAGCTGTCCTGATTGCGCTCTATCCAATCATAGCAGCCAGAACCTCTAGACCAGGGGTGTCAAACTCATTTTAGCTCAGGGGCCACATGGAGGAAAATCTATTCCCAAGTGGGCCGGACCGGAAAAATCATGGTATATATAACTTAAAAACAACAACTTCAGATTGTTTTCTTTGTTTTAATACGATCAACATACAACATAAAGCTGGAGCCTGAGGACAGTGTGTCCAAAATAGTACAAGCACAACATCACTATTAATCATAAAACACGTCAAGTTTATTTGAAAATTCTAAAGAAAAAGAACACACAATGCCTCAGTGATTAACAGAACTGTTTCACAGATCACAGAACTATATCAGGGTGTCATTTCTCAGGCAGAAATGTAGATACAAATAATGAAATCCTGTTCCCCAAACAAGTGCAAGAACCACAGAGTCAAGAATAGGTTAAATATACAAATAAAATAAAATCAATTAAAAACAATAGCACATCAACATAAAAACATATAAACATAAATCTGAAAGTGTTGCTCAAACTCCCGTAACAGTCCCGTTATTTTATCTTTGAACCGCTTTATGTCTGCCACATGTTGGGTCGCGCACACATTTTTCAGACAGGGGAAGTGAGCTGCATCACCACCGGCAAGTTGCGTCTCCCACAATGACAGCTTCGACTTGAAAGAACGTATGCTGTCATAATACTGCGTGACAACTTTGTTGCGCCCTTGCAGCTGTTTGTTCAAGTTATTCAGGTGCTCTGTAACATCCACCATAAATGCAAGGTCCGGCATCCATTCTGCGGAATGAAATTCTAACACTGGTTTGCCCTTTTCTTCCATGAACTGTTCAATTTCTTCTCGTAAATCAAAGAAACGCCTCAGCACAGCACCTCGGCTAAACCATCTTACCTCAGTGTGGTATGGCAGGCCATAGATGTGGTCTTTCTCTCTGAGAAGGCTGTCAAACTGACGGTGATTCAGGCTTCTGGATCGGATGAAATTAACAGTTTGGATGACCACCTTCATGACGTTATCCATCTTTAATGACTTGCAACACAAAGCCTCCTGGTGCAAAATACAGTGAAAGGTCAAAAAATCACATCCTCCATTTGCAGATTGCACTTTCTCTCTGAACTTTGTCACAACGCATGCTTTTTTCCCGATCATTGAGGGCGCACCATCTGTAGCCAGGCTGACAGCGCGGGACCAGTCCACTCCGACCCTGTCCAGCGCGCCGACGAGTGCGGTAAAAATATCAGCTGCTGTCGTTGTATCTGTCATCGGCACCAACTCCACGAACTCCTCGGTGACGGTCAATGTGTCATCAACTCCGCGGATGAAAAAATTGCCAGTTGTGCAACATCTGTAATGTCCGTGCTTTCATCAATTGCAACCGAAAACGAAATAAATGACTTTACTTTTTGCTTCAACTGGCTGTCCAAATCCACTGAAAGATCGGAAATCCTGTCTGCAACTGTGTTTCTTGTCAGGCTGATATTTGCAAAAGCCTGCCGCTTTTCAGGGCACACAATCTCCGCTGCCTTCATCATGCATGTTTTTACAAATTCACCCTCACTAAATGGTTTTGAAGCCACTGCGATTTCATTAGCAATGAGGTAGCTAGCTTTCACTGCAGCGTCACTGATGTCTCGGCTGTGAGTAAACACAGACTGCTGTTTCTTCAGACCCGCCAACAGTTCATTCACCTTCTCTCATCTCCGCTGTCCTTGAAAGTTGTCATATTTGTCGGCATGAAGACTCACATAGTGGCGACGAAGGTTATATTCTTTCAGCACTGCAACATGCTCTGAACACACCAAACATACAGCTTTCCCACTCAATTCCGTGATTAAATAGGATGACAATTTTTCTTGGAACACTCTGCACTCTGCGTCCACTTTTCTCTTTTTTGACAGAGACATATTGGAGCAATGAGGGTGCCAAAGCACATAATGTTAAAAGTAGAAGCCGTAATAAATATTGCGGGCAAAACAAAGTAGCTCATTGGCTGCACGTGCTTGACCTACTTGCTCTGCCCCAGTATAAACAGTTTGCTTGCTTAACACAATTGCTATTGGGTTAGGGTTAGTTAATTGGAACAGCAGTTTATTTTATTGAAAAATATATATATATATTTTTTTTATCATCTTGCGGGCCGGATTAAACCCGTTTGCGGGCCTGATCCGGCCCGCGGGCCGTACGTTTGACACCCCTGCTCTAGACAGTGAGACAGACCTGCCCATTACGCAGCACCTCAGACTTGTTTACATAAGACGACACGTTATGTTGAAATAACCCTTGGCCCTAAGTCCTTTATGGAGTGGCCACTTGCTGATGTGTTTGGTGTCAATCATTAGAGTGTGCCACTCTTTTGGGCAAAATGAGAATTGAGACTAACAGAGCACTCTTGATATATTGTATTGTCAATATTCCAAAACCCATTGGCGAGCATCTTGTATCCCCCCGCGACCTGTTTTGTAACATGATTCCCTATGAAACACTGCCAGTCAGATGCACATTCTGATAATAGATGTTGAGAAAGGTGTAAAAAAACTAAAACAGCACTGAAGCACACACCTCGCCAGTGACTTGATAAGCTGATTGTGGCTTGGCTGCTCAATGTGCCTGCTAGCTTCTACCTGTTAGCTTCATTGACAAACACAGAGTTGGAACTTAGCTAGCGAGTGATTTTGGGCACTGATAAACAGCGTGTAGCTTGTGCTTTAGAGCAATTCCACGGTAACGGAATCACACCTTTTTAAAACTTTAAAATGTATGCCAAACAAGACCCATTGATTTCAAAGTTTAACAAACCATATGACTCTATGCACAAGGACTACTTTTAACAACTTCTACAGAAAAATGTACAAAAACGAATTTAGTGGAAGAACTGTACAGTTGCAAACTTTAGTAACGGAATTATGGTAAAATCTCCCTCAGGTCTCTATGCAACCACGTTTTCCCTAAACTTTGTTAAATATATGCTCCGAATGAAGATTCAAAGATACCTGCAGAAAGAATGGGGTGTCAGATATGACATGACACATTTGAGTTTGAAAAAAATCTATTTTGGTTATTGAACTACAGTAAGTGAAGTGGATATACACCCTGTAACGGAATTACATCATGGGTCCCTGATCTGTAATACATGGAAATGCATAATTATGGAAATACATTTCATTCTCATGTTTCACACATTTGGACAGCAGAGCACAGTAGAGTACAATACAGCAGAGTAGATATATGCTACTGTACTTTATTGTATTGTACTATTTTGGACTGTACTGTGCTCTACTCACTAATCAGTACTGTATTGAACTGTACTCTACTGTGCTCTACTCACTGTACTATACTGTACTATCCGAACTTGTGAAACAAACGTCTATGATAGGTTCCGATTTGGTCCGGTCCGTCTGTGGACGTTAACAACAAGGCCAGGGTGGACTGACCGAATATCAACTACTTTTCAACGTCCATCGATGTCCGGTGTCGGTCATTGCTCAGTGGGTCAGGATGCTGGTTAAAGTAAATGGAAAGAGCGGGGGCTCATGGGTAGGTGTCAGTAAGGTTTTTTTCACAGTTGGTCCCTTTCAGCCAATTTTTGTGAATTCCGTGCGGACTCAGACCCCTCAAAAGAGCCCCCGAACCGAACTGAGTCCATCTCGAGAGATGGTCTGAGTTCGGTACACTTGAATTCCACGGTCCAGTTCCCCTTTTTAGGGCAATGTGAATACTAACCTCCCCAGGTTTGCTTGTTATTATTCCAGCACCACACACTAGACTACTGCAACACTGTTTCCCCTGCCAAACATTTGACATTTTAGGCATTTAGCAAACGCTCTTATCCAGAGCGACTTAGTTAGTGAGTGCATACATTTTTCATACTAGCCCCCCATGGGAATCGAACCCACAATCCTGGCGTTACGAGTGCAATGCTCTACCAACTGAGCTACACACAGGGCCTACACAAACTCCTCACATTAGACTACTGCAACACTGTTTCCCCTGCCATAACCCCTCACACTAGGCTACTGCAACACTGTTTCCCCTGCCATAACCCCTCACACAAGGCTACTGCAACACTGTTTCCCCTGCCATAACCCCTCACACTAGACTACTGCAACACTGTTTCCCCTGCCATAACCCCTCACACTAGGCTACTGCAACACTGTTTCCCCTGCCATAACCCCTCACACTAGGCTACTGCAACACTGTTTCCCCTGCCATAACCCCTCACACTAGACTACTGCAACACTGTTTCCCCTGCCATAACCCCTCACACTAGGCTACTGCAACACTGTTTCCCCTGCCATAACCCCTCACACTAGGCTACTGCAACACTGTTTCCCCTGCCATAACCCCTCACACTAGGCTACTGCAACAATGTTTCCCCTGCCATATCCTTCACATTGGTGCCACCAAAGAGAGATGATGATGATGTGCAGGTTCGTGGAAATAAAACGTGTGCCGCTGTTGGAGATGGTCTCAGTTTGGTTCCCTTCAGGGGCTCTTTTGAGGGGTCAGAGTTCCTTTGGAGTGTTCACACTGCACACAAAAAATTAAGCGAACCACACTGAGTTCACAAAAATTGGCTGGTGTGAAAACACCCTTAAAGAGGACTATATGTGGAAACACCACTGGGAGAGGTGACATTAACTGGAGAGGGAGAGAGAAAGGCGGAGCGGTAAAGGTTGTCCAGACTGACTGTTTTAACTCTCTTGGTTAGACCACCAGTCAACAGAAAGACAAAACAGTTATGAGCTGAACTTAACAGTGTGCCAGTGGAAGGGAGGACAGTAGCAGGTGACACAACTGTGGTTTGTGACTATTATAATTTCCCATTGTAGTCAATTCAGTTGCAGTAATTCCGTACAGATGTTTTGGTAATTCCGTTAACAATTTGCTAACGGAAGTACGAGTTTTAATCATTTAATAATTCATAAAATTGATATCAGTAAAATCACTAACTAATTGGTAGGTTTAGCATTACTTGTTACTTCTGTGAACTTTCATTATCCTCCCTCATGAGGGAGAGAAATGAGAAAATATCTTAGTTATGTGGGGGGTTTTGTTAAGGAATTGCAAGGCACAATATTTCTTAAACTTGAAGGTAAAAAATGTATCCAAAACTGAAATGTTGATATTAGTTGGCAGGGGTCTTTACGTCAACAGTGTGTTTTGATGTATTTCTTATTACCTTCTTAACACTTTTTCTAGTGGATGTTTTCTAAGACCCTGTTTCAATCTGTTCAATCCAGAAATCAAAGCCTTTACTTTTGCCAAATTTTTAAGATGGAAAATGTTAGAAACATTTGTATATGCCTTCATTTCACAAAAATATAGACTCTTAGCTTTCATTTGACACAATTTGTTAATGCAACTTTTTTTACTTGAGAAATACTGCACCAAACACCTTAGCTAGATTTAAAATTGCGCGACTAAGACCTCCCTCTGCACAAACATCTTAATTACAGATTTCTTGGTTTATCTTAATCATTCAGACTATTTTAACGAAGTGGCTATGTTGTTGCTATGGTGACTCATGAGGGACAAACAGTACCTGCCAGGGTACGATATGTGAATATAACACACCGACATCAAACCACACCCCCAAGACAACTCTGGTTTGGCTTCAGTCATGGCCGCTAATTTTTTTTAATGAGCAATCTTCAAAATGAGGCCAAATCAGGAAGTGCAGTTGCCCTGTAATGTATTTACATCACATGTTAACTGTTATGGGCGCTCCCTATTAAATATCAGTCGTGAGGCTGGAATAATACTAATATGCTGATCCAGTATGTACCATTTAATTTACTATGACCTCAAGCTATGAGCTTGAATGAGAGATTGAGAGAGAAGCAGAAGAGGGGGTAAAAGAGGATGAAAGCTAAAGAAGTTATCCAGGACCTCTATACCAGGCGGTGTCAGAGGAAGGCCCTCAAAATTGTCAAAGACTCCAGCCACCCTAGTCATAGACTGTTCTCTCTGCTACCGCACGGCAAGCGGTACCGGAGCGCCAAGTCTAGGTCCAAAAGGCTTCTCAACAACTTCTACCCCCAAGCCATAAGACTCCTGAACAGCTAATCATGGCTACCCGGACTACTTGCACTGCCCCCCCCCACCCCCACCCCATCTTTTTACGCTGCTGCTACTCTGTTAATTATTTATGCATAGTCACTTTAACTCTACCCACATGTACATATTACCTCAACTAGCTGGTAGAGTCACATTGACTCTTCACCGGTACCCCCCTGTATATAGCCTCCCTACTGTTCTTTTATTTTACTTCTGCTCTTTTTTTCTCAACACTTTTTTTGTTGTTTTATTTTACTTTTTTATTAAAAAATAAATGCATTGTTGGTTAAGGGCTGTAAGGAAGCATTTCACTGTAATGTCTACACCTGTTGTATTCGGCGCATGTGGCAAATAAAATTTGATTTGATTTGTTGTCAAATTTACTGATCTTTAATCTTGCATAGAAACTTTGTACGAAATCCTGTGTCTCGGAAGCATTCGACCTACTGAATTATATTAAAGGAACTCAAGTTTAGCCTGCTTTAGTGCCTTACTGCTACCCTTTCTTTATGCTTCTTATTAGTTTAATTTTACTATCCCACGGAGGGAATGTTCATGTTTGGATTCTAAAAACTGCCGTTCCAGTTAGAAAAATGTCCACGTTTTGGGTTTCCCCCTTGGGGTGTGAGACAGACGGCTGACCAAATAAAGCTGCCTCCCTCCCTGGAGTGAGAGTGGGATGGCTTTCCATCAGAAGGAAATGCCTTCGGGGGAAAAAGCAATGGTACTAAAGGCGTCAGCATGCTCTCTTATAAGACCTTTGCTTGAAAAACTAGAAAAATGCGGCAATAGTACTGTTTGTCCATTTTGAGATGCTGTAGCCAGTATACACTTCCTCAAAATAGTCAGAATTAATCAAAGATACGTTTTTGCCGAAGAGATCTTAGTCGCACAATTTTACATCTAACTAAAATTTGGTGCAGTATTTTTCAATGAAAACATTTGCATGAAAATGAGTCCTCTCATTGAATGACAGACTTTATTGAAGAATTCCTACTGTTGACCAATCACCGACGAAGGGGCGTAGACTTCGGCTCTGAACTTCGGCTTGCCTCCAGAAAAAAATGTGTGTGCCCGAACAGCCGAAAAAAATTAAAAGTCCAAAATGAACTGAATCGTCACAAAATGTCGTCATAATATATGCACGAACTCTACCGAACTGTTTAGGCTGGGAAGCATGTGGATACCTTAAGGAGGAGCCCAGTGGTACACCACCCTGCATTCTATAGGTAGCCTTTAGTCAGCAAATAATTAATCTTGACGATAACGTCGTTCAGATTATTTGAGTTTTCAATTGGAATGTCCAGTGAACAATGATTCTGCTTTATGTTACTTTTTTAAAGGCTGTGAAAACCATCCAAGACAATTATGTGGGCAGCTTTATAAAGCTGGAATTTTTTTCTACTGGAAATGTTTTCTGCTTGAGCAACTCCCTTCCATCGCTGGCACAATTAATCATTGTTTATTGAGTAGTGCAACTGTATAGCAAGGTGAGTGTGAGCCTGTTTTGGAGGGAGGATTACCCATGTTGCCTAAAGGGCCCATGATGGAAGTGGGTGACCAGACACAATGCCCTCAGTGTTGAATGTGCAGGCTCTCTCTTCCTGCCTCTAATAAAAGCCAATGGTTTAATTAAGCTCTTATAGCCCGTTTTTACTATGTTTCTGGGTGTGACTCTTTGACCCATGGGGAAAGGAAATGAAGTAAACCCCCTCAGCATTTTACACAACAACCCCCCTGAGTTATGCTGCCCTTCTGCCCTGGACAAGGAGAGGGCTCTCTCTCATTACCCTCCAATTCAATTAACTTTGCGTCGTGATTTCATATCCTCTCAGGCTATTTTACATTTCTCATTCAGATTTGTACAATTGTTTTCGTGAATTCAATATGTAATATAACGTTAGGCCTACCATGAAAGTGAAGTTGTCTGATCCATTTTAAGTGAATGAGCTGCTTGTGACATCCTGAGGCTGGGAATGATACTTTGTTATGGAAGCTTGGAATTCCAGTCAAGCCAACACACTGTGGGGAGAGATCCCTGGTAGAATAGCATCATTATTCCAGATAAGAGCTCACTCTCAATTCTCATGACTGGTCTCAGGGAATTTTTGTGGGGTGAGAAATCACTGGTTTTGCCTCTGAGAGCTCATCTTTGTTTCCGACTGGCATGTTGTGGTTACTTATAGTTCACATCACTCACTATGCCATGGTCAAGATTCCTTTCTGGTTTTAATTCCAGTGGCACTGATCAATTGTTTTTACCTAGACAGTTGATATCAACTAAGAGCATAGGCCTACATTGGAAATTTACTTGGAAATCATTTAGGGCCTATTGGGCGTTTCCATGGAGCAGGTGTGGGGATACTGGGGCACTTAAGGAAAAGAGAGGATAGGGTGATTGTAAACTGCCAGGCTGTTACCCACCATTTGCATATGGAAACACCCAGTCATGGGCTTGAGTCTTGACCACATTACTAAAGTGAATTGCTGAGGTCTGTACTAAATGCAGTCATCAATGGGGAAGTTGTGTGGCACAAAAATGCCCAACAACTTCAGGCCACCAGATATCCACTATAGCAGAATACATGTATGGTAGGAGTAACACTGTTGAATCTGAGAACTTGTAATAAGAAGTAGGAGGCTAAGACAAAGATTTGATTCAGCAATGCATTGGGTGAGAAATACAACAGTCAAAATGTCATCATACAACCATGAATATTCATGATGGATAATATCTTCTTTAGCAACCTTTTCAATTGGATGTATTTTTATTAATTTTTTATGAGGAATACGATTTCATATTCATATTCAAATGTACCAGGGACACCACAATGCCCACCAACAATACCAGACAATTAGGCTCCAATTTCCTGTTTGGCGAGCTTATCAAACAGATGGAGAAAATCCTTTGCTACAGTTACTCTGCCATGCATTGTAATTATACTTGATCACACAATACATGGAAATTCACTAATGTCCCATTCACATGGAGGGAGAAAATGTGCAGTTTCATTCTACAACTAACTGTGGGCTAGAACATTATCCTTACTACCGGGAAGTGGCTTACAAATGAAGGTGCATAGAAATGCCATTCATCAAGTATTACTGTAAAAAGTTGTCAAATCTGCTAGTGTGGTAATGTAGGGGGGTCCTGACTCTTGGGTGGTCTCTGTCCACTTTAGTTCTGTCTGTGTGTAATGTGTAGACTTGAACTCCCCAGGGGGTTAATGTAATTTACTGCTCAAGTTTTAAAAGCTTTGAAATGCCATACATTTTCAGACACTGACGTTTTTACAAGCACATCGTCTAACTTGTACTGTAGGTTGTAGTCTTCTGGGCAATGGTTGTAGTCTTCTGGGCAATGGTTGTAGTCTTCTGGGCAATGGCTGTTCAGGCGTCATTGGTCTTTACTTATGACTTCACACTTCTGTTCTCTTTCAGATTCACAGTGGGGCGGTGAAGATGATGTCCGACGCCAGCGAGATGTTGGCAGCCGCCTTGGAGCAAATGGATGGGATCATAGCAGGTAACGCTATGTTAATACTAAATTGTAATTATTTTGCACTATGGCCTATTTATTTATTGCCTTACCTCCATAACTTACTATATTTGCACACACTGTATATAGATTTTCTATTGTGTTATTGACTACGTTTTGTTTAACTCTGTGTTGTTGTTTTTATCGCACTGCTTTGCTTTATCTTGGCCAGGTCGCAGTTGTAAATGAGAACTTGTTCTCAACTGGCTTACCTGGTTAAATAAAGGTTAAATAAAATAAATAAAACGTGCAAATCTCACTCAGATTTTGAACTTTGGGGCTGATCCCCTCAAATATTGACATAAAACACACTGCCTCTTAAATAAGCCCCTGATATCTACCCTCGGGACTAGGGTTCCCATGCTGCTGCTCTTAGCATGTGGCTGTGGTACTGGTCTGGGATGTTTCCCAGTGCAGTCCTCCAAAATGAGAAAGCAAGACTTTCCATTGTTTCAGCAGTGATGGAAACGAATGATTATTCAAGGCATACTGCTAATATGATTTACAGGCATTGCATGCCTCGTCCATGGCCTGAAGGAGGGTGGCATGCCCATGGGGATGGCAATCCTACATTGTAATCGTGTATTGTTTTGTACGTGTTTATTGTAGTGGTCATGTACGTGGCACTAGCAACACCAGAGTTGTGGGTTTCGATTCCCACTGGGGCCACATACCGAAATGTGTGGACTGTATTCACTTTGGATAAAATTGTCTGCTACGTAAATGTCACCTATTACGGTATTACAGTACTATATTGGCATATATTACAGTATTATAGTACTGTATTGGCATATATTACGGTATCACAGTACTGTATTGGCCGATGCCATTTTTGTAAAGCAGTGTGACCCCCAGCAATTTAATTTTGGATACATGTTTACTGTATAGGGGATGCATTTCTTTATTGTTTTGGACTTTCTGGATTATTTTCATATTGATATTGTATTACTGCAATGTAGGGGCTAGAAACACAAGCATTTCCACTGCACCTGCTGTAACATCTGCTAATCTGTGTACATAACCATTTAACTTTAATTTGTTACAAACATTCTGTAGTTGACAAACTATGTAAAATATATAGCTTTACCAAACTTTTAAGTGGTCATCAATTAAGAACAGTCGGATTAAGTAATAGTAAAATGTATTTTAACCAAATAGAAGAGAATCATATCAAAAATAATGTGAGCATTGCATTGTGAAAGGCAATAACTTTATATGAACATGAATTGCAATGTGAAACATGTATTTCTAGATGAAACACATATTTTAAGTTGGGTGAAAAACTGTGTATGATATTGTGTCTTGTACTTAGTCAATTGAAAATGTGGTTAGTTTTGAAACTACTGCCTTTTTGATTATCTGTTTTGAGTTTTGAAAATGTACCACGTATTTGTGAAAATTACACCAAAGCAATAAAAAAAAACAGTGAAAGTCAGTCACCAGAGGGAAGTTTTGTTCCTATTACTTTTTGGTGATAGATGAGCAGAGGGGTGCACTTTAAGAGCCCAGGCTTTTCCACTGACTTGTGTAATTTATAGAATTGACCTTTCCAAGAAGGATGGCTGATCACATGACATCCTCTAGCCCCCGTTACCACAGAAACTACAGCGTTCAAAATCCCTGGCTGCCTTTTGGGGAAGACTTGTATATTTATTTATCCCTCTATTTTTCTCTTCTACATTTCTATGAAGGTTGACCTTTTGGAGCCGGTTGACAGATGCTGTCTAGCAGATTATAGTACACACTGGAAACATGGCTTTTCCAAGTCCAACAAATAAGCTTCTTCTCAGGCCTCTTGCACCCAAACATTTGTTTTATCGATATGTAATCTGTTTTTCTTTGCTTTTAGAATGTGTGGTATGTGATTTTTCAGGACACATTCAGAAATCCACATCTGCAGCGCATCACATTGGTCAATGATATCCCACCTAGTGATATCGCCTTTCATCCTCCTTGTTGAAGGGCATTAGGAGAGGATGGGAGAGGTTCAAACTTCTAACCACAGGGATAAAACTATAGATGTACTGCGCATTCGGAAAGTGTTCAGACCCCTTGACTTTTTCCACATTTTGTGACGTTACGGCCTTATTCTAAAATTGATTTTTTTTTTTTATAATTCATCAATCTATACACAATACCCCATAATGACAAAGCAAAAATAGGTTTTTGGAAATTTTGCCAATATATTTGAAATAAAAAACAGATACCTTATTTACATAAGTATTCAGACCCTTTGCTATGAGACTCGAAATTGAGCTCAGTTGCATCCTGTTTCCATTGATCATCCTTGATGTTTCTACAGCTTGATTGGAGTTCACCTGTGGTAAATTAAATTGATTGGACATGATTTGGAAAGGCACACACCTGTCTATATAAGGTCCCACAGTTGACCGTGCATGTCAGATCAAAAACCAAGTCATGAGGTTGAAGGAATTGTCCATAGAGCTCTGAGACAGGATTGTGTCAAGGCACAGCTCTGGGGAAGGGTACCAAAACATTTCTGCAGCATTGAAGGTCCCCAAGAACACAGTGGCCTCCATCATTCTTAAATGGAAGAAGTTTGGAACCACCAAGACTTTTCCTAGAGCTGGCCGCCCGGCCAAACTGAGCAATCTGGGGAGAAGGGCCTGGGTCAGGAAGGTGACCAAGAACCCGATGGTCACACTGAGAGAGCTCCAGAGTTCCTCTGTGGAGATGGGAGAACCTTCCAGAAGGACAACCATCTCTGCAGCACTCCACCACTCAGGCCTTTATGGTAGAGTGGCCAGACGGAAGCCACTCCTCAGTAAAAGGCACATGACAGCCCGCTTGGAGTTTGCCAAAAGGCACCTAAAGGACTCTCAGACCATGAGAAACAACATTCTCTGGTCTGATGAAACCCAGATTGAACTCTTTGGCCTGAATGCCAAGCGTCACGTCTGGAGGAAACCTTACACCATCCCTACGGTGAACCATGGTGGTGGCAGCATCATGCTGGGGGGATGTTTTTCATCGGCAGGGACTGGGAGACTAGTCAGGATCGAGGGAAAGATTAATGGAGCAATGTACAGAGAGATCCTTGATGAAAACCTGCTCCAGAGTGCTCAGGACCTCCGACTGGGGCGAAAGTTCACCTTCCAACAGGACAACAACCCTAAGCACACAGCCAAGACAACACAGGAATGACTTCGGGACAAGTCTCTGAATGTCCTTGAGTGGTTCAGCCAGAGCCTGGACTTGAACCCGATCCAACATCTCTGGAGAGACCTGAAAATAGCTGTGCAACGACGCTCCCCATCCAACATGAAAGAGCTTGAGAGGATCTGCAGAGAAGAATGGGATAAACTCCCCAAATACAGGTGTGCCAAGCTTGACTCAATGCTGTAATCGCTGCCTAAAGTGCTTCAACAAAGTACTGAGTAAAGGGGCTGAATACTTATGTAAATGTGATATTTCAGTTATATATATTTTTTAATAAATGTGCAAAAATGTCTGTTTTTGTTTTGTCATTATGGGGTATTGTGTGTAGATTGATGAGGGGGAAAAAAAAACAATTTCATCAATTTTAGAATAAGGCTGTAACGTAACAAAATGTGGAAAAAGTCAAGGGATCTGAATCATTTCAGAATGCACTGTATATCTATGCTTCTAACTCCCTTATTTGTTCTTAACCACCGCTCTCCTAACCCTGGACCCAACAGGCTCCAAGGCCATGGACTATTCCAATGGGCTGTTTGACTGCCAGTCGCCAACCTCGCCCTTCCTGGGTAGCTTGCGGGCGCTGCACCTGCTGGAGGACCTGCGGGCGGCGCTGGAGATGATGGACCAGGACGAGAGGGAGGGCCTCCGCTGCCAGGTCCCCAACACCACCGCCGATGGCCTAGTGGAGTGGCTGCAGCAGGGACAGCTGGTAGGTATCTCCCTCTGTTCTCTTACTGTTGCAAATGCAAACACTGATAATGTTAGTCAGTATTTTTACTATTGTGAAGGACATTTTTATTTTTTATTTTTTTATTTAACCTTTATTTAACCAGGTAAGCCAGTTGAGAACAAGTTCTCATTTACAACTGCGACCTGGCCAAGATAAAGCAAATCAGTGCGATTAAAAACAACAACACAGAGTTAAATATGGGGTAAAACAAAACATAAAGTCAAAAATACAACAGAAAATATATATACAGTGTGTGCAAATGTAGCAAGTTATGGAGATAAGGCAATAAATAGGCTATACTGCAAAATAATTACAATTAGTATTAACACTGGAATGATAGATGTGCAAATAGAGATACTGGGGTGCAAATGAGCAAAATAAATAACAATATGGGGATGAGGTAGTTGGGTGGGCTAATTTCAGATGGGCTGTGTACAGGTGCAGTGATCGGTAAGCTGCTCTGACAACTGATGCTTAAAGTTAGTGAGGGAGATAAGAGTCTCCAGCTTCAGAGATTTTTGCAATTCATTCCAGTCATTGGCAGCAGAGAACTGGAAGGAATGGCGGCCAAAGGAGGTGTTGGCTTTGGGGATGACCAGTGAGAGATACCTGCTGGAGCGCATACTACGGGTGGGTGTTGCTATGGTGACCAATGAGCTAAGATAAGGCAGGGATTTGCCTAGCAGTGATTTATAGATGGCCTGGAGCCAGTGGGTTTGGTGTGTAGTGAGGACCAGCCAACAAGAGCGTACAGGTCACAGTGGTGGGTAGTATATGGGGCTTTGGTGACAAAACGGATGGCACTGTGATAGACTACATCCAATTTGCTGAGTAGCGTGTTGGAGGCTATTTTGTAAATGACATCGCCGAAGTCAAGGATCGGTAGGATAGTCAGTTTTACGAGGGCATGTTTGGCAGCATGAGTGAAGGAGGCTTTGTTGCGAAATAGGAAGCCGATTTCTAGATGTAACTTTGGATTGGAGATTCTTAATGTGAGTCTGGAAGGAGAGTTTACAGTCTAACCAGACACCTAGGTATTTGTAGTTGTTACATACTCTAGGTCAGACCGATCGAGAGTAGTGATTCTAGTCGGGTGGGCGGGTGCCAGCAGCGTTCGATTGAAGCGCATGCATTTAGTTTTACTAGTGTTTAAGAGCAGTTGGAGGCTACTGAAGGAGTGTTGTATGGCATTGAAGCTCGTTTGGAGGTTTGTTAACACAGTGTCCAATGAAGGGCCAGATTTATACAAAATGGTGTCGTCTGCGTAGAGGTGGATCTGAGAGACACCAGCAGCAAGAGCGACATCATTGATATACACTGAGAAGAGTCGGCCCAAGAATTGAACCCTGTGGCACCCCCATAGAGACTGCCATAGGTCCAGACAACAGGCCCTCCGATTTGACACATTGAACTCTATCTGAGAAGTAGTTGGTGAACCAGGCGAGACAGTCATTTGAGAAACCAAGGCTATTAAGTCTGCCAATAAGAATGAGGTGGTTGACAGAGTCGAAAGCCTTGGCCAGGTCGATGAAGATGGCTGCACAGTATTGTCTATTATCGATCGCGGTTATAATATCGTTTAGGACCTTGAGCGTGGCTGAGGTGCACCCATGACCAGCTCGGAAACCGGATTGCATAGCGGAGAAGGTACGGTGGGATTCGAAATGGTCGGTGATCTGTTTGTTAACTTGGCTTTTCAAAAACTTTCGATAGGCAGGGCAGGATGGATATAGGTCTGTAACAGTTTGGATCTAGAGTGTCACCCCCTTTGAAGAGGGGGATGACCGCGGCAGCTTTCCAATCTCTGGGGATCTCAGACGTTAAAGACATGCTCCGGAACTAAGTATTTTTTAAACCTCCTGCTTTGGGCTGGATGTGTCAGTGTGTAGTTCATACATGCATCATTTATGAGCAGAATTACTGTCTTACCTAAATTAGCCACGAAATCCCTATTTTGAAAGCGACTGTTTTGGGGGAAGCTGTGCTGCACCATTTTCCCTACATTTTCCCCATCGTGGCCCAGCCCCCTAGCAATTAGAGTTCTAGACAGTTAGCTTCAGCCCCTCGCGATTTGAGTGACTGCTACTAAGATGCACACACAGCAGAGCGAGCGAGAGAGAGGGAGAGAAAGAGAGAGAGAAATTATGTGGTGCGTGAACTTTTGTCTCGTGAGTGCTACTTTCAGAACTACTGGCTAAAAAGTATACAAAAGTACCGGAGAATCTCTTTTTTAATGTCTGAGATATTCAGAATTTGAGTGTAATCATGGAAAATGTATTGCTGACGAGTGTTCCACACATTAAGATAAAAGTACTTTATTTAGACTAGATTCCTTTTGTGTTATTGTCTGCTTTGTGTCTTCACACCCTTACCTTATTTATACCTTGACTCCTTTGATTGTACAGCTATTGTGTGATGACATGCTTTGTGAGTGACGAAGTGTCTCTGGAGTGGCATTTGCAATGGTTTCCATTCACAGTGAGGCTCATGTTTTCCTCCCTCCTCAAGCCCTTTCTTTCCCTGTGTGAAATATGAGAAGAGGAGCTTAGTTTTTTTATTCAATTTCCACTTTAGTCACACACGAAGCACTTGCATGTGAGAAGCCTATCGACCCTCACGTGTCTCTCAAATAACAAGCATTTCACGTGTCACCGGCCTCTTTTTTTTCCCAGGGAAAAATCATGTGATGTTTTTCAATGTAGGGATGCTATGACACCTGAATGCTGTATGCTGGCCTTTGAGATGGAGTGATACATCATCTTCCTTATGACTGGAGGTTGCTCTATTGCTAGGGTCAGGAGTCTTTTCCTGGTATGGTGATAGGGCGATCAGCCTTCTGACGATGGCCTTGGTTGTTTGTGATTTCAGACCAACGGACATGGCTCCGCCATGATCTACCAGGAACGACTGTCACGGGTGGAGAGCGATAAGGAGTGTCTCGTCCTCCAGGTGTGTGTCTGAGTGAAAAACGCTGTGTCACGAGGCCATGAAGAAGCAGAGACCAGCTTTAAGAAATAGGAAATACGACCCCATATTTAGAAAATGTGTACATTAGCAAATACATTGGACAAGGGTGTTCTGTTGAAAGTGTATTTGCTAGGTTGCTGTTGAATTCAGTTGTTTATTTACCTATTCATGGTTTGAGTGAAAGGCATGAATCACAGAGCATGCTCTTAGATCCCAAACCCATACCCTGAAAACAACACACAGATGACATGTGGTGTATTATTGAATGACTGTCCCCAGGTGAGTGTTCTCTCAGACCAGGTGGAGGTGCAGGGGGAGAAGATCAGGGATCTGGACATGTGTCTGGGGGAACACAGAGAGAAACTTAACGCCACTGAAGAAATGCTGCAGCAGGTGAGGCCCCAGCAGGGTTGCAGTGTACTATGGTTATTAGCATGGTGGTATGTCTTATTATGAGACAGAACCTTGGGCTCAAGCTATTGGTCAGCCTTTGATCCAGATTATCTTTCTGAATGAATAATGATTAATACACTTAAACACTTCACTCCTACTAGTTTGTGACTGAATCTGTGACTGTGTGTCCTGTGCAGGAGCTGTTGAGCAGGTCGACCCTGGAGACCCAGAAGCTGGAGCTGATGACCGAGGTGTCCAGTCTGAAACTGAAGCTGAACACTGTGGCGAGAGATCGCAGGGATAGTGAGGTAAACAGATGCATTATGACAATAGACTCACCCATACAGAGATATCATGTCTTTGGTAGATATTTGGAGTTTCGTTCAACGGCAGGCAGACTTCTTATAATATTAGGATGTGAGTGCATATGAATCTTGGCAGTCACCCAAACGTTTAATAGTTCACACTGAGACCGTGCAGAGGTCCGTCTCAGTCGGTTGGAGTGGGCCCTGATCCGTCATGCAGATCCTGACCTGGGTGGACTGGCGGGCAGGGAGAGTGCCAAAACACCCCCTGCTCCAGCAGCCGTTTCCTCTCATAAAATAATTCCTCTCCCCTCTAGAGAAGCTGGGAGTCTGACAGTCAGGGTTTCCATACACCCCATCCATGAGCACTGAGCAGGCCTGGGTTGGAGGAATATTGAGAGGAATCAGGATATTGGATCCTGAGTGTGGGTTTCCGACACTACTATAACCTTTAGGGAGTGGTGTGTATGTGTGTGGAAAGGCAATGTCTTCCATATATATTTAATACTGCCTTTGTTTAATGTTGGGCTTTGTTCGGCTGTAAATCACACACCCCTGAGTCTGATCCATTTCTTCTTTCCTACCCACGGTGCTCTGCGGTTTTTACTCTTGTCTAAATGTATGTGTCGTGAATCATGTAGCACATTCTTGTTTAATGATGATGCATATTTCCTGAGTGCTCTGTCTATACTGTAATTGCGCCAAGGTGCAGGAGTATGTATTATCCATGACATAAAAGCATAAAAGCAGTTGTAATGGTAATTGACCATGACGCTTCCTTCGACTCAAGGATCTGTGTCCATGTTGGACTGGGCTTCTTTGGCTCTCTGTTTCTCTCTCTCTCTCTCTCTAAAAAGTCTTTGGTGCCTCATTGGGGATTTTTCACTCCGCAAAAACATCCCCCACAGTTTCCTCCAAGACTCTCAGCTGACCCCTTGGGCATGTGGGTAATGCAGTCTTTTACCTCCCCAGGGGTTGTACCAGGAAGTCAATGACCTGCGGTTCAGGGTGACCGATATGGAGAATGAAAGACTGCAGTGTGAAAATAAACTGAAATCCACCAAAGTGAGTAGCATGGCTAAAAATCTGTCTGCAATACAAAGGATCAGTCCATTCACATTTGATTGTGCATGACATACTGTATGGTCCACAGATTAAGTTTGACTCACTCTACACCTTTTCTACAGCATGTAGGTACTGAATCTATCGTTCCCTTGTGTGTTGGTTATATATCACTGCTTTCACTCTTAATACCACTTCCTTCAGGGTTCATACCCTTTTGTCTCCTCTCTCACTCCTGCCTGGCTAACTTCTCCCCTGCAACATGCTAACCTGTGCAGCCCTAGGAACGGAACATGGGCAGGTTACGGTTCTCTGGAGGTGTGGTGCAGAAGTTAACACCCAGCGCTCTGCTCTTCCCTGTCTATCCCTATGGGCCTCTAAACCTTCCCTTTGTCCGTTGACCCTATCCACTTTGCCAGCTTTCACCACGCTTCCACTTTGACTGTAAGTTTTCCTACCAGCTAAGTATAAGTTGCAGATTTCTTAACACACTAGTTCTTCTTCACTTCCTGCCCTGATCCACTTAATTGTATGTTAACTGTACATTGATGAGAAAATGTCTTAAACCTTTGGCTAAGTAAGCTGCTAAACTAGTGGATGGATCTGATCGGTCACGGATTACCTTCTCCTGGGGATTAACATCCCAATGGAGCTGCTCTTTCTCAGTGGAATGTGAAAGAAACTGACAACATGTTTACAGTGTGTTTGTGAATGGTTCTCTGGTAAAGACACATTTTTTATTTTTTGTCATTTAGCAGACGCTCTTATCCAGAGCGACTTACAGTTAGTGAGTGCATACATTTTTCATACTGGCCCCCCGTGGGAATCGAACCCACAACCCTGGTGTTGCAAGCGCCATGCTCTACCAACTGAGCTACAGGAGGGCTACACCAGTCCTCTGGTAGAATGTAGCCTCACTCTAATCATGTTTTTGGTCATGCACTCACTTGCCCTACATCAGTTAGCATCAGACTGGGTTTTAACTTTGAGTTTGGTCAGACTCTGTTGTCTAGCTGTGTTCTTATCTAGATCTTGGCCTGTATTCATAAAGTGTCTCTTACTAAGAGTGTTTCTCTGGTATGAATGGACAGGAGGGATCTGATCCTAGATCGGCGCCCCTAAGGGGTATACTACAATGTAGGTTCAATGGGTTAGCCAGCTAACTTTAATAAACAACCAGAAATAAGTATTGATTTTCTGGTTCATTAAGAAAGCTAAACTTCGATATGTGTTTTCGGTTGTTGAGTCAATTATGCCATGCCCATTTTCAAGCTTCTCTCTAAAAAAAGAATATTTAGGCAAATTCGATAATTGATTCTGCTTTGTAGTATAACCCTCTACTCTGAGACACTTTCAGAATATGGGCCTAGATGTGTATCTGTAGTTTAATGAGTTCAGAATGGTCCTCTCCCATTCAGGAGGAACTGCAGACCCTTCAGAGGCAGCTGGAGGAGAGAGGGGAGGAGCTGAGGAGGCTAAAAGACCAGGCTACACTGGGAGTCCTGACCCCAGACAAAACAGATGGAAGGGAGAAAGGTGGGAGTACTGTTACTAGACATGGGGAGGGAGGGGGACCTTGCCTCACCCCCATACACACCAGGAGACATAATATTTCAACAGGCTTAACTTGCACCTTGACAGATATACGGCAAAAAGATGTTCCAGCATTCCTTTTCCTAATTCGTCTGCAGTTACTTCTGCCCTTAAGTCCCCTTAAGTAATGATGAGTACCATCAAGACATGGCCTGAGCATTGGAGTTTCCCCCTGAAATACCGTTTGCTAAGCATCCTGTCTCAGTCTCACACAGACATAAAGATTGAGGGAAAAAGGGGGGATTTTGTACTTCCAACCTTACTGTCCTCTTATCTGTCTGCAGGGCTCATACCACACATGTTTAGACATGATCTCTGACTCTTTCAACCCACAGCTGAGTCTCTTATCACCCATTTACTATAAAGGAATGCAATCTACAGTGGGGAAAAAAAAGTATTTAGTCAGCCACCAATTGTGCAAGTTCTCCCACTTAAAAAGATGAGAGAGGCCTGTAATTTTCATCATAGGTACACATCAACTATGACAGACAAAATTAGAAAAAGAAATCCAGAAAATCACATTGTAGGATTTTTTATGAATTTATTTGCAAATTATGGTGGAAAATAAGTATTTGGTCAATAACAAAAGTTTCTCAATACTTTGTTATATACCCTTTGTTGGCAATGACACAGGTCAAACGTTTTCTGTAAGTCTTCACAAGGTTTTCACACACCGTTGCTGGTATTTTGGCCCATTCCTCCATGCAGATCTCCTCTAGAGCAGTGATGTTTTGGGGCTGTCGCTAGGCAACACAGACTTTCAACTCCCTCCAAAGATTTTCTATGGGGTTGAGATCTGGAGACTGGCTAGGCCACTCCAGGACCTTGAAATGCTTCTTACGAAGCCACTCCTTCGTTGCCCGGGCGGTGTGTTTGGGATCATTGTCATGCTGAAAGACCCAGCCACATTTCATCTTCAATGCCCTTGCTGATGGAAGGAGGTTTTCACTCAAAATCTCACGATACATGGCCCCATTCATTCTTTCCTTTACACGGATCAGTCGTCCTGGTCCCTTTGCAGAAAAAACAGCCCCAAAGCATGATGTTTCCACCCCCATGCTTCACAGTAGGTATGGTGTTCTTTGGATGCAACTCAGCATTCTTTGTCCTCCAAACACGACGAGTTTAGTTTTTACCAAAAAGTTCTATTTTGGTTTCATCTGACCATATGACATTCTCCCAATCCTCTTCTGGATCATCCAAATGCACTCTAGCAAACTTCAGGCGGGCCTGGACATGTACTGGCTTAAGCAGGGGGACACGTCTGGCACTGCAGGATTTGAGTCCCTGGCGGCGTAGTGTGTTACTGATGGTAGGCTTTGTTACTTTGGTCCCAGCTCTCTGCAGGTCATTCACTAGGTCCCCCCGTGTGGTTCTGGGATTTTTGCTCACCGTTCTTGTGATCATTTTGACCCCACGGGGTGAGATCTTGCGTGGAGCCCCAGATCGAGGGAGATTATCAGTGGTCTTGTATGTCTTCCATTTCCTAATAATTGCTCCCACAGTTGATTTCTTCAAACCAAGCTGCTTACCTATTGCAGATTCAGTCTTCCCAGCCTGGTGCAGGTCTACAATTTTGTTTCTGGTGTCCTTTGACAGCTCTTTGGTCTTGGCCATAGTGGAGTTTGGAGTGTGACTGTTTGAGGTTGTGGACAGGTGTCTTTTATACTGATAACAAGTTCAAACAGGTGCCATTAATACAGGTAACGAGTGGAGGACAGAGGAGCCTCTTAAAGAAGAAGTTACAGGTCTGTGAGAGCCAGAAATCTAGCTTGTTTGTAGGTGACCAAATACTTATTTTCCACCATAATTTGCAAATAAATTCATAAAAAATCCTACAATGTGATTTTCTGGAAAAAAAATGCTCAATTTGTCTGTCATAGTTGACGTGTACCTATGATGAAAATTACAGGCCTCTCTCATCTTTTTAAGTGGGAGAACTTGCACAATTGGTGGCTGACTAAATACTTGTTTCCCCCACTATATGTAGGATGGAATTTATTCACTTCAAGAATTTATTGTGCTTGAACATGCCCCATATACTGCAAGGTAATTGTCTATTCGATTAAGATTCCTGTTGCTTAAGTGAATTTGACTTGAATGTAGACACCAGACAGTGTGTATGTCTGATCACTGTGGGGGCACACTTGTTGTTTTCCAGATGTGGACGTGCTGAGGATGAAGAGGGCCATGGAGTCCCTGATGTCAGCCAACAATGACAAGGTACTGGAGCTGCTGTCTTTACTGTTTCATAGAGGCTGCAGTAGTTGACGCATGGGGATCTCAATGGCTTTTTCTAACTCTGATCTACCATCCTTCACCCACAGGACCGGAGGATCAAGGAGCTTCAGGAGTCTATCACACGGTACAAGAAAGTCCAGGACTTGGTGAAAGGTGAAACTATGTTCAAGGAGTATGAAAGTAGTAATGAAGTTTTTTATCGGTATCATTGCAATAGTCCATTCATTCTCTATTTATCGGACTAGATCAATCACATGTTTGAAAGTGTAGAATAATGGACTTGATAATTGTGTAACAATTATACATGTCCCCCCCTTCCCCCAGACACACTGAATGAAGATGATTACTATGACATCCAGGATGACAGATCCCGCTCCATTCAGGTCGCCATGGATAAAGACCGGGCCACCCTGGCAGTTGGGGAGGAGACAGGAAGGAGCTGTGACGAGGTAACGACCTCCCCTGTCATAACAATGTATCACACACAGGATGGACCCGAGACTTCTTTACCAAAACTTCATGTTGGGCCTTTCATAGGAATGTGCAAGTCAACAGGCTTGGGGTATTGGCTTAGCTGGACAGCAGCTACCTAACCAATGAAACTGTCGACTGTGCTTTGCAACATTGACGACACATTCATTTAGAGATGTTGACTCTTGTCTTTCTTTCTCTTCCTCGCTCACCCTCTTTTCCCAGATTCCATCTATTGCAGTGTTTTCAGAGCTGGAGCAGGAGAGACCAATACAGGCGCCAGACACAGACAGGTAAGGTTTTCCTTTCCCTGCACAAACTACACTCCCATGGACTATTTGCACGTTAGGTCACTGTTTTTAGTTTATTTGTCTGTATATTCATCATCTAAAGGTCTAGGCTGAGGGTTAACTGTCCTTTCTCTTTACAGTCCACCAGAAGTCCCACCACATTCAGCAGGTAGCCTGGGTCACACAAACAGCAACACCGAGCAGGTAAGACTGTCCCCTCTCTCCTAGGGGGATGGGGAGTGGTGGGTTAACTGGAAAGACCTTGACTTGCTGCAATCATGGCAGAGTTTATATACAGTATATATATATATATATATATATATTTTATTTTTATTTTTATTTTTATTTTTTATTGTCACATACACCGGATAGGTGTAGTGAAATGTGTTGTTTTACAGGGTCAGCCATAGTAGTACAGCACCCTTTGAACAAATTAGGGTTACGTGCCTTGCTCAAGGGCACATCGACAGATTTTTCACCTTGTCGGCTTGGGTATTCAAAGCAGCAACCTCTCGGTTACTGACCCATTGCTCTAGCCTGACTAAGTTTTAAATCACATATTTTGACAGTGCAAAAAGGGCCAATTCCCTATCCCTCTATCACCCAAACTAGGATAATAGAGCCTCTTATCTTTTACCTTTTGACCTCTCAACGTGGGAGAGACTCAAAGGCACTATGGGATGTGTCTCCCAAATGGGCAAGTCATGCAGAAGGCATAGTTCTAGCTCTTCTCGCCCCCACACGGAGGACGGAGTCACTGAGCCCCACTGTGACGGCTGACTGGACTCCGGACTGTCTGTCCGGATGATACAGAATCATAATAGGATTCCTGAGCAATGGTTGTTTTGACAGTCATGTTACTCCACTGCCACCTGGTGGTAGAACAATATAACTACAATGGAGCTGGTTCTATTGGGAGATTGACTTTGTTTACTGGCATGCCAAATATTTCATTAAGTTTTATGTGCTCATAAACCCCCACACACAAATGTCTAGACCTCGATTGAGGAGCCCAGCCCCCCATCCACCTCCCCATCAAACCCCACCAGTAATGAAAGCTTTGGGACCAAGAAGGCCCGCTCCTCCTTTGGACGTGGTTTCTTCAAGATGCGTGGAGGCAAGAGGACGTCCAGTGCCCCAAATCTGGGTGAGTCTCATCATTGGGGGGCAGGAAGGGCATGGGGGAAGAAGGGTGCACGTGCCTCTGCACGGGGTGGTGTGAACAAGGGCTGTGAAAAATATATATTACTCTCTGTTCATGATATAAGAAAAACCATTCACAGTTCCATACCTTAATGTGTGTTTTCTTATTTATGTCTGTCTGTAGTCTGATAGTATCCACACTAGTGACTATATGTTCTGTCCTTGCTCTCTCTATTCTCCATGGTTCTATGTGATGTGAAGATCGCAGCCGGAGTGTGAGTGCGCCTACACTGGGTACAGTACAGTAGTCTACAGTGCAGAGCCCCACAGACGGGCCAGGCCTGCAGTATGGCAGATCAGGATGACCGCTGGATGTGTGCAGGGATACTAACACAACAATGTGATCACCATCTACCAATACAACCAGACCCATCGTAGACTAAATAAAAAGGCAGTCTGTTTTTCTGAGCGCTCTTGAGGCTGATTGGGTCATAGATGGTAAATGGTTACGTTGTTGTTTGAAGAATGCCTCTACCTCCATCTTTCCTACTCTTAATTCTTCACTTGTATCAAGCAAGTGAAAGTTTTTAGTTGATCGCTGGTGTGAGCTCGGTGGTTTTTAGTGTGTGATTTCTTTCCCCTTTTTAAATCATATCCAGTTGTTCCTTATCCATGACGTGACACCATCTGCAATGATGCCGCTTACTCTGCTAGCTGTCCTTCAAGATGTGCCTCTGAGATTTGTCTTTTACAGTTGGAAGTCTATGAATTTACATCAGCAGTTCATGCCAACCAGTCCTTTGCATGTGCGGATTGAGTTGTGGTGCTTTCGAGTGGTTCTTGGCGTAGTCCTAGTGGTGGTGGTGTGTAGTGGAAGATGTAGTCCAGAAGTGCTTGTGGTGGCCATTGCAGCTGTAGTCCTTGGGTAGTGTTGGCCTCTGGCGTTTTCTAAGTGGTGGTGGATTGTGTCAGATGTTGGCTGTTGATCTAACAGATGTGTGTTTGAATCCAGCTGAGGCCGAGCGTAAGGGCACAGACCACTTGGACTTGGCTGGTGCCCCACCACACAAACCTCAGGGAGGAGACAGCAGCCAGACCCTACCTTCCTCACCAGAGGCCAAGAAGAAGTCCAGAGGCTTTAAGAAGTTCTTAGGCAGGTGGGTCAAAATGTTCTCTATCCCCTAAGTTTAGAAGGAGGTAAGGAGATGGTATGCAAATAATTGGGGAAAGCTGAATTAAGATGGAGCCAGGGTTTTTAAATGAAACTATGGCTTTATTAACTGTAACATGAGGACAGAGGGTTTGCTGTAACATGAGGACAGAGTATGGCAGGATATTTAGATGTTGTGTTCTGACCCCTCTAGGCTGAAGAGAAGTCACTCCACCTCGCTAGACCTGGAGGAGACAGAGACTGAGTTCAGGAGGGGAGGAGTCAGAGCCACAGCCGGCCCCCGACTGGGCTGGTCACGTGACCTGCAGCACAGTGCTGAGTATGTGAAGCTCACCTCTTGCTAGACTGTGTCTCTGTGTGTGTATCTATCTGTCTGTGAGCGAGATATGTAGAGGAATAGATCAGAAGTTAATTGGAACTAAGTCTACAATATCACAGTTTTAGGATGTTGTGGTGTCAGAGGAGTAAATGGCATTGAATTATGGAGTGTAGTGTTTACCCTCCACGTTTAATCCGAGTGTACTTGCTCTCTCTCCCCTCAGTGATGTGGCCACTCCCTTTGCACAGTGGAGTAAGGAGCAGGTGTGTGTGTGGCTGCAGGAGCAGTGCCTGGGGCTGCACGTGGCTCAAGCCCAGCAGTGGATCCGCTCAGGACACACCCTGCTGCAGGCCTCCCAGCACGACCTGGAGAAGGTAGGACACCTCAGTGGACCATCCAGGATGCGTTTCCTGGGACCATCATGCATGCTGTGTTTAGATTCAATGTCGCTAGACATTTTAATGAAACCCATATATTAAAGCTTATAGTTGGTTAATGTTCAATTTGCTACCTGTGTCCTGACAAACATCTATTTTCTCTAGCACTCTCTTCCTAACTGTACAGTATGTGAGATGTCTTCAACAACTCATACATGTTTATGTGGCAACAGGAGTTGGGGATCAAACACCCCCTACACAGGAAGAAGCTGCAGCTGGCTCTCCAGGCACTGGGATCAGACGAGGACTGCGGCAAGTCCAAACTGGACCACAATTGGGTGACCAGTGAGTGACCACTGACCACCGCCTCAAAGTTATCAATGAAGCCTTAACAACGAAAAATGGAAAAACCTTTCTGTTTTGTGACTTGTGATTGATTGAATTGTTTTGGTGTTTCTCAGGATGGCTGGATGACATTGGTCTGCCCCAGTATAAGAGCCAGTTTGAAGAGGGGAGGGTTGATGGGCGAATGCTACACTACATGACTGTGGTGAGTCTCAATTTGCAATAGTCGGTCTAACATGGCTGAAATCAATTAGAATCAGTGTCAAGGGGGATGAATAAAGTTGATTAAAAAAAAAAAAATCTTTGCTTTTGTGTGATCATATGTTGTATGTCTAATGTCCTTTATTTGTAATTGATTGACAGTAGTCATTCTCTTGACTGAGAAGTGTATGTGTTTGTCCTCTTCAGGATGACCTGCTGTCTCTAAAGGTGGGCAGTGTTCTCCACCACCTCAGCATCAAGAGAGCCATCCAGGTCCTCCGGCTCAACTTCTACGAGCCCAACTGCCTCCGCCGACGGCCCTCTGACGAGGTACGGTTTAGAGACAACTAAATAAATAAAGTCTCTCTCTCTCTCTCTCTCTCTCTCTCTCTCTCTCTCTCTCTCTGTGCTTTCATATCCACCATACACATGGTCTCTCACTTCACCATTTCAGTGGTGTTATTTGTATAGGGAAAAGAGAGACTTTTCAGTTTTTATTAACACCAACTTTTAAAAATAATTCTGCAGAACAACATCACGCCAGCGGAGATCTCCCAGTGGACCAATCACAGAGTGATGGAGTGGCTGAGATCAGTGGACCTGGCTGAGTACGCTCCTAACCTGAGGGGCAGTGGTGTGCACGGGGGGGTCATGGTGAGAGGGAAAAGTATTACGTTTGAATTGGCTTGCCATTGACTAATTTCAGGAACACATGCCTTCATCAGCATATACATACATTGACTGCCTTTTTTGCCTGTGTCTGTCTCTTCATTTCCATCTCTCCTTGTCTCAGGTGCTGGAGCCTCGCTTCAACGTGGAGTCCCTGGCCCTCCTGCTCAACATCCCTCCCAACAAGACCCTGCTGCGCCGCCACCTGGCCACCCACTTCCACCTGCTCATCGGCTCCGCGGCCCAGCGCAGCAAACAGGAGTGTCTGGAGAACCCTGACTACACCCTGCTCACTGCCACCGCCAAGGTCAAGGTAGGGTCAACACACAGCTGGTAAGGCATCATCTTGTTGTTAGACATACAGAGCTTTGGGGATCAGTGTTTATTGATCTGATCAGTGTCCTTGGCTGTGTCCCACTACTCAAAGTTGGCCTCGTGACCACTTATGTGTGAATGGACTGGATAGGTTTTTGCCATATTGCTTTCGCCTGTCCTGTCAGGTCAGATCAGAGGTCAGCAGGAAAAGGAGGCGAGGACAGACTGCTTTTTAACACTATCGGCACACAGCTGTTTGTCCCCATTTGACTGACTCTCTCCCATCATCCTTTCTCCTCCTCCAGCCCAGAAGGCTGTCGTTCGGTGGCTTCGGGACGCTGCGTAAGAAGCGCCAGGAGGACAGCGAGGAGTACGTGTGCCCCATGGACGTGGAGATTCCCAAGAACAGTAGCTTCCAGGGGGGCCTGAGGATCTACGAGGACGACCTGGACCAGTTGGAGCAGGTAGGGGACTGCCATTAAACCCTTCAACTTCAGGGAATGTGTTACCTATATGGATATAGGTAGTGGTATGTGTTTTCGTAGCCCCTTCCACTGAGGCGCTAACTTTTTAAAAAGTGTTACTGATCATATTTTAGGTGAGGTTAGATCACTCCAATGAACAGATGAGAGGGTGGAATGTGGTACCACGAGGATAGCGTTTTAATGTTTACTTTTCCTTTTCCATGTGAAGTGCTCTTGAACACTGTCTTTATTCCTAGATGGAAGACTCGGAAGGGACTGTGAGGCAGATAGGAGCATTTTCTGAAGAAATCGACAACCTGACAGTAAGAAGTCATTAAAATGCTTGCATGATCACACATCAAATCACTTGACAAGAGCCTCTCAGCAAGCTGTGCACTAGCAAAACAACCATGGCTCTCTTTTGGCACTGTTATTGACCACCTCGTTCTCCTGTGTGACTTCAGTGTGTTGTGTTTTCTCCTGCGTGTTTCAGAGCATGCTGAAGGAGGTTGAGTTCTTCAGCGAGATCTCCTCTCGCTCCCCTGAGACCAGCGTCACCGATGACGACTCCAACGTGTGAGGGAGGGTCCTCGCCAGTGATATGTATTAACTTTAGATGACTGACAGGGGGCGCTGTTTTGCAGTCACCACGCAGACATTTTGGTACTCCTCCATTGTAAAAAAGATTTTGGAAGCTATAGAAATGCATTTATTAATGTCTACATTTGTTTTTGACAAGTATATTCTATTAGACACCTTAATACATACTTTGAAATGATATGTGAACTGAACATAAAAATACAAGGGAGTACTAATGATACTGTCCCCACTACAACAAATAAATGCCTACATACATGTAATTTTGTCCTTTAAAATTTTTATTGAAATACTGTAGAATTCAAATCATTCAATAGAGGAGTGCTCCTTCTGAGGAGTACCAATATGGCTGACCGGTGGCTTCAAAGCCTCTTATTGGCCATTACATAGCATCAGCAATCCAGGGTTTATACACATCATTGGCCCCCGCTGGTGTCGCCATGCAAACCTAATGAAGCGCTGTGAATGGGAACAAACTGTGCCAACATCCAACCCTGAACCCCTCCACCTTGATAAGCTCTCTTCTACAACCTGTGAGACCACCTTTTGGCCTTATTACGTCGTTGTCATTTCAAGCTATTTACGATCTCTCTCTGCATTCCAGAGTGAAGTTATACATTTGTACTTATTTGTTGTCGAAATGTAGTGCATGAATTGAGAATTCAACATTGGAGCATTTACTTTATACTACCATACATTTATTGTATTACAGAACTGATTTTTATATATTTGTTTGAATATCCACAAATGAGTCCCTGTACTTACATGGTATGCCCTTGTCCCAACTTATTTTTGAAACCCACTCACGCCTATAAGCCATTATATAACCTGAAAGATTAGTCAACTGGCAGTGGGACACTTAGATCTGTCGTTAGACCACAGTTGGCCGTGCTCAACTGAAGTCAAAACCTTGCAGGCTGGCTTAATCCATAATTATAATTTCCTCTCCATGTTGTCCTCTCATTTGATGCTACTATCTGCATGTTTTGTTTAATGTGTCCCAAATTAATTAAATATAATCACTTTGGTTTGTCCTGTCATGTTGTTGAATTTGTCATAATAACCATGAATTTTAGGAACATTAAACATGGAAGCCCAACGTTCTAGAATGTAAACATTACCACAAAGCAATGATATCGTTATGCAAGCCTTAACCATATCAGTGAACACTATGTACTGTGTACTGTTTCTATGCATCTTTTTTGTAAAGAATTGTCAATAAAAACGAATATGGTAAAAAATGATGGGCTACATGTGACTGTGTATACTAGCCAATAACAGATGGGTGAGCTATGTACATTTTCCCCTTTTTGAGATACTTGTGGAAGTATTTTTTATTTATAGGTACTTATTCCACTTTTCAGCTGACTGGAGCAAGGTAAGGTCTCACTATGAGTTCTTGAGCACTTGCTTATGGAGAGAGATCCTTACACCAGCCAGAGACTCCTTCACACTAACTTATCTTTGTATTTTGACATGGAGTTATAGAAATGGGATTTGAACCCACAACCTCTTCTCATTCAATACAAACATAGCCACTACAACGCATCACGTATTTGTTCAACCCGGCAACTAGAGATCTGCCAGCCCCATGTCTCACTAAGGCTGCGCTTAGATCATTTCACATCCTGTGATTGGCCAAAAGACCAATTTGTTAAGTCACCAAGTTTTAAGTGGTGTGAGGAGTCATATTGCTCTGTGGTAACCACAGCTACCTCAGACTTTAAACCAACTTATTGCATTTGTATTTTATTGGTCTCAATGTATATAACAAACGTGTTGCATAATGAAACTGTAATTCAAGTGCTGTAAGCAACACACATAAGCACATGGAAAGTCTCCAGTAACAGCTTCAAGATATCCCCCCTTTTAGTAGTCACACTCAATGAGAATCTTTCTGCAACAATATGAATATTGTATGGAATAAGTACATCAATGACAATACTGTGCAAAGTTATACATTACACTTTAAGGAATAGTTTGCATTGGACGCAAGTGAGCAGTACTACGGTCATGTCTTCAGCTGTGCATACAAAAAAAAGCATTACAATTGCTAAGGCACTCGAGAGTCAAGTTACACAAACCAGACTGAACCAAAGATGTAAAGTGTTGGTTTCATGAGCTGAAATAAATTATCCCAGAAATTTCAGTCGAATAAATTTGAGCATTTCTCCTTTGCCAAGATAATCCATCCACCTGACAGGTGTGGCATATCAATAAGCTGATTAAAGCGCATGATCATTACACAGGTGCACTTTGTGCTGGGGACAATAAAGGCCACTAAAATGTGCAGTTGTCACAAAACACAATGCCACAGATGTCTCAAGTTGAGTGAGTGTGCAATTGGCATGCTGACTGCAAGAATGTCCACCAGCGCTGTTGCCAGAATTGAATGTTCATTTCTCTATCATAAGAAGAATTGGGGGGGGGGTGCGCTGAGTAGTATTTGTCTGTAATAAAGCCCTTTTGTGGCAAAAACTCATTCTGATTGGCTGGGCCTGGCACCCAAGGGGTGGGCCTATGCCCTCCCTGGCCCACCCATGACTGCACCCCTGCCCAGTCATGTGAGATCCATAGATTAGAGCCTAATTTATTTATTTCAATTAATGGATTTCCTCAGTAAAATCTTTGAAATGGTTGCATGTTGCGTTTATATTTTGTTCAGTATACAGGTATCTGTTGATGTCACAATTAGTTTGGACAGGAGGAACGTTCAAATATATTATCTGTTCTACTCTTCCCTCCAACTACCAGTGATTAAATTCAGAAATATAATCCTTTTAATCAGAAATCACTGATCAACAGAAAATGCTTTGGACACCACTCATTTCAGGATTCGGTTTTGGAAATTGAGGCACACCAAATTACAGAAAATGGTCCACACCAATTCTGCTGTAGGATGAGTGAAATTATTTCAATAGATGATCAAGCGCTGATGCAAGAGCGTTTTAATAAATGTTGGGTGTAGCGGATCATTGAGCCCTGGGGAACCCCTCTTTAACCCCTCGCCTGGGGTGGCCTTTAAAAGGTGAACCTCCGGCTGCTGGCGTGGCCCACTTTGTCCAGGTTGGGGTTGCAGGCAAACTGGATCATGGGAGGGGGTCCGCACAGGAGGATGAGAGTGTCGTCTCCGGGGGGTGGAAGGTGGTCCCTCACCATGTCCTCACTGATGAAGCCTTGGCTGTACTCCCACTCTGATGAGCAAAGAGACATTAAAGTTTAAGTCACTCAGGACCAGACAAGATTCTTAAACATGGGAAACAAACATTAATTTGCCTATCTCAGATCATGTTCACTGAAACAAAATAGAAGTTATGGGCATCTCTTACCCTCAGGCGCTCTGTCCAGGGTGAACCACAGCTTGAATCGGGTTGGGTGATTTGCTGCGATCTCCTCCAACTCAGGTCGAAGCAAGATGTCTTTCTCAGTCTGAGGGAGAACAGGATAGAGAAGGTATTAGGGACTACTAACCCATGTTTGAACTCCTTGACATTAGATTCAATCCAGATGAGGAAAGTGGTGTTAATTCACCTGGTTGGCGAAGAGCAGGTGACACACAGTCTGGTCCTGGGGATCCTTCATTATAGCTGTGATGATCTGCAGCATGGGAGTGATTCCTGAGGGAACAGGATCCAATAGAAGACATGTCAACCAATCACAGATGGCCATTCTGCTATGTACAGATTGAGCATGGTGGCTTTAGTTTTACCGGTCCCTCCTGCGATCATGCCCACTTGCTTGGCGGTTTTGATTACAGGCTCCGCCTTTTTTTCTGCCTTGATGGCAAAAGCCCCTGTTGAAACACCCAGTAAACAAACCAACTTAGTAAAGGAGTGGCTTGCATGCACTTCTTCACCATTGACCTAGCTCAGAGCAGTGACCACTTTAGAAACAGAATCTTAGGCAATGCCTACATATACATAACAGGGTATTATTTAAGTGTTGTCCTTTTGTCTACCACACAGTGGCAGTGTCGGGCAAATGTGATGACTCACCGTTTCCTAGGTAGACCAGCAGGCCGCTGGGCCCTCTGAAATCAATGGTGTCGCCAATCCGGAGGCTCTCCAAGTACTGACTCATCTTCCCACCTTCAGGAAACTTTGGATTAACGTTCTTGTAGTAAATCTGGGAAGCAAGAAGAACATTTGTTTGGAAAACTGGTTGAGGAGATGGTGGTTGAATTATAGTACTGAGAAAGCTTCTTCAGATGATTTCTGTACCTTGACTACCAGGTCTACGAAGCCTACGTCGTCATCACTAGACACAGGTGTGTACGGTCGGACCACCAGGACTCCGTCCGGCTTGGCAGACAGGAATATGTGTTGCCCTGAGAACGAAAACATAGTCACAAAGTATGGTGGCAACAAATTAAGAGGAGTCGTGATAGTGCAAAGACAACCCCTATGAACAGATACAATACATTTTGTATGATCTCTGATTCAGACCAGCAATACATTCCATGTTATGCTATATAGTCTAACAGTGTTTTCATATAAATGCTGAAAAGTTGAACAGCTACATCAATTGAATGTACTCACCAATGGGAAGCCCAAGGACATGATCCTTCTCCCGCAAGACAAAACGGAATTTCCTTGTGTCATGACTGATGATCTGTGAGAACCACAACACAGTACTTCACAACTGCACAAAACGCTGACATGATATAGATCCCTCAAACTCCACTCTGGAGCTCGAAGTCAGTTCCACTGCGTTTTTTTTCATTGTTTCCCTCTAAAATCAGGGCTATATTTAGACCTGGGACACCAGGTGTGTGCAATTAATTATCAGGTAGAACAGAAAACCAGCAGGCTCCGGAACTCATAGTGTGAGAGTTGAATAACCTTGAATAAACCACACACAGTTGACTGACTGTTAGCCTTCATCCACAGTAGCAGTCTGTACAAGAGCAATGACTTCAAACTATAATCCAGACTGGTTGCATATTGACCTCTGCACTAAATGGAGAAAACACAGTCTGTAGCAATGGAGCAGCTGCCCAGCCCAAGTCCTGAGGGGCTTGTGACACAGACCAGCCTAACTTATTTGTTTGGTCTTTGTGCAGTTCCAGTAATGGTAAGGGGCATTTCCACAGCAACAGAGTGATGCTGAAACTCAAACAAAAAAACAATGATTACAAAGTTAAAAAGCATAGAACTCAGTGCAGATGCAAACATTTGATAACAGAATGACGATTTGTGCGATCATTATGTTACTAAACATTGCATCTGCACTGTTGACAAATCTGAGTCAGAGCATCACTCCGTTTCATGGAATTGCCCTAAGTCTTCCTAGAACAGCACTCCCAGATCAAACATATCTTATCTAGTCACACAATTGTTACTCATTTTATTTCTTAGTCCAATGTGTTTTTTTTTTTTTTTTTACTCTAAATTAATAAATGTGTACATGGTTTCACCACAGCACAGAGTAATAATAAGCAGATCACAACACAGAATTGGTACCTCTTTATCTATCAGCTTTAATGCATATTTGATGTTGGGGTCCTCTAGGGTGATGGCAGGTTTCTTCTTTGAGAGGAAGAGGCTCAGGATGAGGTTGATGATGTTGTCGATACTGCTTCGAATGAGCTGCAGAGATGTGAAAGGAAGGTTTGCCTTTTCAGTTGAAGTTATTGTGGAAATAAGGATGTCGATCTTTACATTGTTGAACATTGTAAAGACTGCAGCCATGATTGCGAGGGGAAAGTTACGGACTGTACCAACATGTCAACAAAAACAGGTGTTTAACAGTTACTAAGATATACCTAATTTTTGTACTGATATACAATGCATCAGTCAGTGTGCTATTACACCTAACTTGACATAAATAGTTTAGTCATAATGGATAGGCGCAATGTTTACCTAAAATTAGGGGAGTGGTTTTGTCAGAGAACACTGGGGAAACTCCATTGGACCAAACTGCTGCGCTCACCACCGTTCCATTGCTAGTAGCTAGCTAACTTAATAACGACATGGTGGCGTGCACTCCTTTGACAAGCGTGCAGAGATCTCCATGCTGGCTATTTTGATCAGAAATTAACCCGATTGTCAATCACATAAACTAGGGAACCAACTGTCTAGCTCCATGACAAATAAACCACTGCGAATAGAGAGGGTTGCTTAGCAAGTTGCATGACAAGGTAGCTAGTTATCTTCTACCTAAACATCTCCATAACAGTGGCAAAGCAAAAGCTTTGGTTATCAAGCTAGGTAGTTATGACAGTTTACTATATACCATATGACTTACTCACTACAGCTACAGTGGATTACAAACTTGATGGTTCACGACGAAGATATGTACTAGTTAGCCAACCATAGCTAACGTGCCTACCATTAGCTATAGATTCCTTGTGCACTGTCAAATCGCACAACTGTAGCTGAGCCTAAGCAATGCAAAAATATAATATTTAGCTAGCTGGCAATTATACTTACCCCAATGATGTAAGAGAGCATCTTGTTTTTGGTATTTTAAAGGCAACAGCGAAAAGTCTGTTCTCCGAGGACAAACCGTCGCGCTGTCAAAGTACTGACTGTGGTGCTTTTAAGGCAACTGGGAACTCAGAAAACGTCGGTGATCGTAAGGTCGGAAAGTTGGAGTTCTAGAAAGAGGCCAGAATTCCCGAGTTGGAATTCCGAGTTGGATGACCGTCCAAAACGATTTTCCCCACTCTGAGTTTTTTTTCTTCTCCCGAATTCCTAGTTGTCTTGAACGCACTGATGTCGGAAGTCAGAGATTTCTGAGTTCCCAGTTGTTTTGAACGCGTCATAAGTAATTAGCACTCCATTTCTGCAGTTCTACATACATGCAGCTCTAAAGACGCTTTTCAAAATAAGAGTCCATGCACGACCCATGACTTTGCATGAAAACTGCTTTGAACATGCCTGTCTGGCTACAATGAATGGAGTCGCGTTTGATGCTGAATAGCCATTGTAAAGGGCAATTCCTCCACTTTTCAACCTTTTATTCATTATCTTCAGCACCAAACTAGACCTACATATGTGAAAACAGCGCGTTTCTATGATCTGTCATGGTTAGAAAGATAAGAAGAAAGGTCCTAAAAAATGCTTCTCTGTGACATCACATGTAAGGATTTAAAGTAAAAGAAACAGTGATTTTCAAAACCTGCAACGAGTTTCTAGCCAGAGGGAGTAAAATATATATATATATGTATTGCTCCCACGGCACCGCGAACCTCATAGAGTTTGAAATCACTGTTTTTTACAAATGAGAGTTTTTTACGATGATGTCATCGGGTAGAACTTTTAACTTAATTTTTCTACAAAACATAGAAATGCACCGATTTTACATATGTAGACACAGGTATTGTGCTGGAGATAATGAAAATGAGGTTGAAAAGTGGTGGAATTGCCTTTTAAGCTATGTTGATTCATTTGATGTTGATTCATTCTATCATACAGATATGTATGGAGCCAATTGACATAGCAGTCAAGTCCAGTAGATGGCAGCAAAGACTTGTGTATATCAGGGCCTTTAAAAGTCCAATGGATGGCCCTGTGCTGATATATAGAAAAACTATGTAAGCAAATGATGATAAATAGTACACTAATAAAGGTTTTAATTGACTTATTTGAATTAAATAGTACGTGTTACCTGATACTTCGATGGACAAACCACCATTCTAACAGAGGGACATCACCTCAGCAGTAAACAACATTCATACTTCACTCCAAATGCCCAAGTCTTTGTAGAAAAGAATATAATGCAGATGTGTAAAAAGGGTCTTGTGTCTCCATCTTGTGGACAGAGCTGTGACATGCAAGGTCTTCGCGGGGTTGGGTAGGTTACTTTCTAAATGTAATCCATTACAGTTACTAGTTACATGTACAAAATTGTAATTAGTAACATAACTTTTTTATTACTCAAACACAGTAAAGTAATCTGATTACTTTCAGTTACTTTTGGATTATTTTACCCTTAAGAGGCATTAAAAGAAAACAAAAATTATCCATCAAACGCATTTGGTGTGTCATCATAGTGGTCGCTGACTTGTGGCCAGACTCGCTCAGGTGGAACAAACATAAACTTGTGCCTTTTTTCAATGTTCTATTTAATGTCATTGAGAAAACAGAAAGGTGTCATAATGTTTTTTCTTCTTCTCGTAAACATCCTTTCTGAATTTAAACTGTTTTTAGAAGTTATCCAAGAAGTAATCATCTAGTTATTCTAAAGTATCTCTTATCTGATTACAATATTTTAGCTGGTAACCTAACTGATTACAGTTATTTTGTTATGTAATCACATTACATGTAACTGATTACATGTAATGAGTTACTCCCCAACCCTGATCTTCTGTGACCATACTAAACTGCTGGAGCCAAGAATATATTCTGCGTTTTTGCCAACTACAAATCAAATCAAATCAAATTGTATTTGTCACATACGCCAAATACAACAGGTGTAGACCTTACAGTGAAATGCTTACTTACAAGCCCTTAACCAACAATGAGGTTTTAAGAAAAATACATGTTAAATAAAAAATTGATAAGTAAAAAATTATGAAAGAGCAGCAGTAAAATAACAGTAGCGTATACAGGGGGTACCGGTACAGAGTCAATGTGCGGGGGCACAGGTTAGTCGAGGTAATTGAGGTAACAGAGGTGTAGACTAGAGTGGCTCAGAGGTTAAGGCTGTTGTCCCAGGCTTATTATAGTTGACTTATTATAGTTGACTTACGCTGAGTGTACAAAACATTAAGAACACCTTCCAAATATTGAATTGCATGTTGACTCCATTGCTTCACACAGTCATGCCCCTCTTGGAAACTAGGCAAATTGCATCAACACTTGAATTCAACACTGGGTGAACAGGGAGTACATGAGGGGGCTGGGTACACACTCCTGGGGGGCACCCGTGTAGAGGATCAGTGTTGCGGAGGGGTTGTTGCCTACCCTCACCACCTGGGGTCGGCCCGTCAGGAAATCTAGAACCCAGTTGCACAGGGAGGAGTTTAGACCCTGAGCTTAGTGACAAGCTTCAAGGTCACTATGGTGTTGAAAGCGGAGCTGCATTCTCACGTAGGTGTTGCTCTTGTCCAGGTGGGATAGGGCGGTGTGCAGTGCAGCAACGATTGTGTCATCCGTGGATCTTTTGGGGTGGTATGCAAAGGGTGTAGGGTATGGTGGAGGTGATATGGTCCTTGACTAGCCTTTCAAAGCGCTTCATGATGACAGAAGTGAGTGCCACGGGGCGATAGTCATTTAGTTCAGTTATCTTAGCTTGCTTGTGTACAGTAACAACGGTGGTCGTCTTGAAACAAGTGGGGACGACAGACTGGGACGGGGAGAGTATGAAAATGTCCATAAACACTAGAGCCAGCTGACCTGTGCATGCTCTGAACTAGGCTATATGATATGAGCCTTCGCTAGAATGACAATGGTTGTTAAGAAAAGCATTACAATGTCATATTTCCCTAAGAGGTCAGTTCCACATTACTGCTGCTGGTTCAAATCCAATGCAAAGAGAAGTTATCCTTAAATAAGGGGCTGGAAGTTATCAAATAATTTTATTTATATAGAACAAAACCATTTAAACCACACCAAACCCAGGTTCATTCAATGCATTCTATTTCTATCACCAATTCAGAGTGAAAGTTATACTCTCTTAAGTCATCTAAGAGTATTCCTGGGCTATATTCACAGAATCTTAAGTGGAATAGTAATATGGTTGAGAATGCACTTTCAGATCTCCTGGTGGATAACGTTGAGGGTACTTTTTGCAGATGTTCAGATCAGGAAATATGGGTTCGATCTCCATTGACCCGGCAATAAAAATATGAACTGCTATTGTAGTAATGTTACTAATGTATCAAGTATACAGGATGAAGACTCCGAAGGTATGTGTTGCTTCCTTTCACAATGTGTGTACCCATTCACTTTCTCTTTGTTAGTCATTTGATAATGTCTGAATGATTGTAGGGCCATTCTATCTCAGAAAGCACAGGAAAGAATTTTGACACCCACCATCTCAGATTGTTCTGAAATAATTTATGTTGTTAGAAACATTATTTTGTTGAAATATAATTGGATCTCTGAGAAATTAAGCTAATTGATTGCATCCAAATTGACCATTTAAGTGTATAGGGTTCATATAATATTCAATAAATATAGTGCCTAATATCCTTTCTAGCAGTGCTTTAGACATGAGGAATCCAAAGGAATGGTCAAAAGCCACCCATACCCCACGCCAATGCCACCCCAACAACCAGTATCAGTTCTCTATGTTTGACAAGTAGTATGAAGCTGTGGCTTGTAGTATTGCTTCTCCATACTATGTAATGTATTCCCTGTGAATCTGGAGATGTTTTTCTTCCCCTAATAAAGAATGAGTGATTGAAGTCACTTGCATTGTTTAGTGTGAATCTACCAGGTTTGACCACTAGATGCCGCTGTTCCTGCTATACCGCCACACTCTTTTATCAATTTTTCTGGTCTCTTGTGTTTATTAAATAGATCACAGCATTTCCTTTGCAACTTTGGGTAGAAAACCAATATATTTGGCTCATTATGAAAATAAATCTAGGCTTTATAAGCACTCAATGTTTCTTATTCAATGCACTCAATGCTTCTTATTCTTATGCTGATGAAGGCATGTTGTCTAAAATGTGAATGTCAGTATTATCTGCTTACACATCAAAATTCACATAAAAAGTTGGTAAATGAACCAACCAAGTATCCGGGAAAAAAAGAAGCACTTGAAAAGGTTCTGTATCAACAGGAAATAAAACAATTTTATTGATCATTTGTGTATATGAAGTTATATAACAACAGTCAAAAAACTCCACAGAGTGAATCACTACACAAAGTGAAACAAAACTGTAAAACACCTCATAAAAAATGAAGGTATACACAGTCACTGTCAGCTCGCTATCACCGCAAGCGATATGGCAGGAAAAAACACCCCAAACAGTTCTACAAGATTACAGAGAAAATTTCAACACATAAAATACTCAAGCAGGCAGTTGATATACACAAAGGCAACTAGGATCTTTCTACAGCATCAGATTCTAATACTTTACACAGCTTTGTCTTGAAAGGTTAGAGGGGCTTTTTGTTGTCGTCATTTGAGAGAATCTTGTATGTTTCTGGTCACACAGGTAGATGTATGGGCTTTTCTTGAATAGGATGTGAGGGGTTTTGCTTCCATGCTTTAGCAGGGGGACCAGTAAGAGTAGCATTGCATTGCAGCGAATGGCTTTTCTTGTGGTAAGTTACACACCTCACAATCTGATCCTGTAATGCTGCATCTTACTGTAGTGTCCGCCCTCAAGCGTTTGACGCTTTCCATTTCTTTTGTTGAATCATTTTCATCTCCTTCCCCTTTAAATATTGATTACAGCCTTTCTTTAGTGATTTAATCATACCCCTATGGAGTTGCTCATTCCATTCAAATACTGAGCCTACGTTTTATCCTTGTTTTATTTAAACAAGCATTTTTGTAATTCATGAGTTAAGGGATGCATAATAAATATGTTAAATAAAAAAATGTATAGTTCAAGAGGGAATGTAATTGATTAGGTGACATACATGCTGTGATTAAATGTACGTTCAAAATTTCTGGAATGTATTATTTATCCGGGGAAGGTCTACCCAATAGGGTATTTAAATAAATAAACACACACAAATCAACATTTTTTTGCAACAATTAAAGAAAAGTGCCAATTACTATTCTCACAGTTAAAGTAATCACCACAAACACACAGTCCATACTGTACACTCAGAGTTTTCATTTCAAATATAAAATAATTTTCAACAGGGTTGTAAACATAACTTATTAATAAAAATAATCATAATTAGATATACTATAGTAGATCAGGTTGATACCATGATGGATGAAGTTATCATGACAAGATGTGATACGTTTTCGGTAATAATCATGAACATTTCAATATGATAAATAAATTACTTTTTGGACAATGATGAAAATATGTACATATGCACTTTCAGAGGGTGAGGGGTCATTTAAATGTTTCTGTGTATGTGTGTGTGTGTGTGTGTCACAATTTGGTATTTCCCTATCCCAATATGTCCTGAAAATTCTGTGGCTTGCGAAAGTATTCACCCCCGTTGGCATTTTTCCTATTTTGTTGCCTTTTGGGGGTTTGTATAATTTGATTTACACAACATGCCTACCACTTTGAAGATGCAAAATATTTTAGAAATAAAGAAATAAAACAAAAAAAACAGAAAACTTGAGCGTGCATATCTATTCACCCCCCCAAAGTCAATACTTTGTAGAGCCACCTTTTGCAGCAATTACAGCTGAAAGTCTCTTGGGGTATGTCTCTATAAGCTTGGCACATCTAGCCACTGGGATTTTTGCCCATTCTTCAAGGCAAACTGCTCCAGCTCCTTCAAGTTGGATGGGTTCTGCTGGTGTACAGCAATCTTTAAGTCATACCACATATTCTCAATTGGATTGAGGTCTGGGCTTTGACTAAGCCATTCCAAGACATTCAAATGTTTCCCCTATAGCCACTCGAGTGTTGCTTTAGCAGTATGCTTAGGGTCATTGTCCTGCTGGAAGTTGAACCTCCGTCCCAGTCTCAAATCTCTGGAAGACTGAAACAGGTTTCCCTCAAGAATTTCTCTGTATTTAGCGCCATCCATCATTCCTTCAATTCTGACCAGTTTCCCAGTCCATGCCGATGAAAAACATCCCCACCATGCTTCACTGTGGGGAAGGTGTACTCGGGGTGATGAGAGGTGTTGGGTTTGCGCCAGACATAGTGTTTTCCTTGATGGCCAAAAAGCTCAATTTTAGTCTCATCTGACCAGAGTACCTTCTTCCATATGTTTGGGGAGTCTCCCACATGCCTTTTGGCGAACACCAAACGTGTTTGCTTATTTTTTTCTTTAAGCAATGGCTTTTTTCTGGCCACTCTTCCATAAAGCCCAGCTCTGTGGAGTGTTGGGCTTAAAGTGGTCCTGTGGACAGATACTCCAATCTCCGCTGTGGAGCTTTTCAGCTCCTTCAGGGTTATCTTTGGTCTCTTTGTTGCCTCTCTGATTAATGCCCTCCTTGCCTGGTCCGTGAGTTTTGGTGGGAGGCCCTCTCTTGGCAGGTTTGTTGTGGTGCCATATTCTTTCCATTTTTAATAATGGATTTAATGGTGCTCCGTGGGATGTTTGAAGGTTCGGATATTTTTGTATAACCCAACCTTGATCTGTACTTCTCCACAACTTTGTCCTTGACCTGTTTGGAGAGCTCCTTGGTCTTCATGGTGCCGCTTGCTTGGTGGTGCCCCTTGCTTAGTGGTGTTGCAGTCTCTTGGGCCTTTCAGAACAGGTGTATTTATACTGATGTATATATACTGATGTATATATACTCATATGACAGATCATGTGACACTTAGATTGCACACAGGTGGACTTTATTTAACTAATTATGCGACTTCTGAAGGTAATTGGTTGCACCAGATCTTATTTAGGGGCTTCATAGCAAAGGGGGTGAATACACATGCACGCACCACTTTTCCGTTATTTATTTTTTAGAATTTTTTGAAACAAGTTATATTTTTCATTTCACTTCACCAATTTGGACTATTTTGTGTATGTCCATGACATGATATCCAAATAAAAATCCATTTAAATTTCAGGTTGTAATGCAACAAAATAGGAAAAACGCCAAGGGGGAAGAATACTTTTGCAAGGCACTGTATGTGCAAGAAAAAACAAGGATCGGAGGGAACCCTAAACAAAAGGATTTGAGATGTCAAGCTCCAACCACCACAGAATCTACATGTGCTGTGTCCTAACCATATCAATGGAGAGGAATACGTCTGACTTGATAGGAGTCAACTTAAATATTCATTTTTTCTCGGGCAAACACCACCCGCACGACACTATGGGATGAACATACAAGTATTGCACAGTGCTCAACGAAATGCTGTGTGAATCCAACCACTCTCGCTCTCCCATAAACCGTTCTACAACTCCTGTGTATAGCCCTGTCAATCAACCAACCAGCCGCTCCACAGTTAGTAGAAAAGACGATGCCACGCACGCACTCTCTCAGCCTGTGGAAGGGAAATGGCAGTACAATGTCACTACAGAACAAACTTGTCGTTATCTACTGATAAAGTCTACACCTCTAAGCACGCACGGCAGTCACAGTGATACACAAAGCTGTCCTCAGAGACGCCTATGGAATGACAAATAGCTTTTTCATAATAGTGCTATCAACTACACAATAACATTGAAAACATTTAGAAACTACTCCTGAAGCTAGCATCCAGTATATGCATGGAGGTTCCTCCAAGATAAGAGATTTCATGGATTCAAACGTCTTACTTGTTCCTCTTGTTGGACCCGTAGTAAAGGACATATAGACAAATATTATCACCTATGCAGACCGTTCACTTTTAAAGTTATTGTTTTATATCCTATTGTTCTCTTGGTGTTGTACTGAGAGCCAACAATAGAAAACTGTCTAACTACTGTTGACTCAAAGAAGAGATACAGTATGTGGTTGTTGCTTTCATGTACTGTTCCTTTCAGTAAATACCAAGAACCAGTAGGGCTCCTGGACAGAAGCTCCCCTGCGCATTGAGCATCCTTAAATAAAGCCAGTCAACATAGAGCAAAGAAGTCAACAAGCTATTGCCGGTTCAAAGACATACAGTGCAAAACAAGTAGCCGTATAGAAAGTATGATTGGCAGTATAACATGGCTAGCTCTATTGCAACTGTGAAAAGGCAACACAAAGCAAAGACTGCTATTTAGGGCACCATGTGCAGCCAAATACATTGTTTCCGATAAACCAACGCTACGACCACTACGTAGTGGGAGTGTGCATGGAGAGAAGGTTAGTATACATTTGTCACCTCCCTGAAAATGGCAGTGTTTAGAAAATCACTTTACTTTCAGTCAATACATTAATCATATACTGACCCATCAAATCACTCACTTCAGCTTTAATCTAGATTAAATAAATTGAAGGCAAGGGGATTTTATCATAAGAGACAGCCCCATGGTGTTGGTAGATCTCCCCCATCCCAGCCTTTAGCAAATATTGTTTAAAAAATCATGCCGTTTACAAAAAAATCAGCTGAATTTATCTAAAAAATAGTCATCTAAAAGCTTAGAGTCCAACTCTTTACTCCATCTTTGGAGACCTTGAGACTCCAATGTCATGAACATAATCAGTTTCCAACAACATGGCTATTGAAAGTAAGCAGTTAACAAATATTGTTCCACAAGCATAAAGACACAATGGCTACTGCTTGATTCTATTTCATATGGGGTCAGTTTCCGAAGGGGGTTGGCGGAATAGTCGTTTGGATTTAAGAGGACCGGTCTGTAAAAAATAAATAAAATAATAATAATTTAATGAAAAGATGGCCTTTCAAATGAGGACCTATTTCACTTAAAAGTAACTGACTGTGTCACAAGGTGGTGCCTTGCTTAAGGAAAAGGAAAAAGGCTAACCGGTTTGCATCGATTTGAGAGATCCTCCAAAACATTGTGTTTCAAGCAAAACAAATAGGTCCTCTGATTAAGAAATTTGTATAAAAAGGCATATAAGAAACCATGTGCTTGTATACTATCCAGCAGCATATATTTTCCCATGAAACCATAGTAGTTAACGGCCTAGTTTTCTTTGTTTTCTGTGTATTTCAATTTTTTTCTGCAATGGTTCATTAGTAAACATAAAGCCAGACACCATCCTTTACAATGTGACTATACTTCCACTAGCATCTTGCAGGTTGGAATTCTTTTCTTCTTCTAGAATGCAATAAGGTCAATTTTTTTATCCTGTAATATATAATATCGGCTCTCCTATATCTGCATTTATATAATTTAAAATAGAACATCTTATTAAAAACATCCAGATATACATAGATTAGGAAACGGGTAACAACATACCAACATAAACTAGAAATAATTTTTGTCTGCAGACTGATATATACAACTGTGGTACAATAAATGTCTTTCAGTCATGCGCTATCTATACAGATCATATTGCTTAAAAGAAGGGGGCATTTGGTTAGGGGGAATCAGGGCGTAGAGATGGACAACATAGTCAGGGGCAAGGACTCCCAACCTGACATATAGAAACACACATCTGAATGTCAGGGCCTAGGGGTTTGAAGGAACCATTAACAATTACAAAAGAGGGCGATAAGACAAGTAGTATGGAGTTGGTGGAAAGAAGGGTGTTGGCGGGATTGGTTTGACGGTAGATGGACCCATATATCACTGAGATATTTACACATACTGGCTAAAGAGCCCTATGGGGCAGGTGCTGAAAGGGCCCTTCCTATTTCTTGGTGGAGAGCTGAGCGTCCACCTCCTCCTCCACCTTCAGCACGTGCCACTGGGCGATTGGTCTCCTGGGGTTGGCTAGCATATCTGACCAGTGGCGCAGCTCTGTCCCCGAGCTGTTGAGACCCACAAAGACCTTGCCGATGGCATCATTCTTGCCGATCTTGTCATAGTCCAGAACAGTTACAACAACTTGAACTTTCTGTAAGGGGAAAAGTAGGGAAGGAAGAGAATGGAAGAAATGATGAGTTTGGAGGATACACACACTGTACAGGTAACTAAAGTAATGTACTGGTAACATGTAAATCTCACAGACTATAGTCATGGAAGTTCTATGATTTGTGTAGTGCTGAGAAGTTTTCTTGAGCACCCAGTATTCACCCAAAATAACAGAGAATGTGTAGGTAATAATGTGTCAAGGCCCCAGACAACCTACCTCCTCTATTGAGCACAACGATGAAGGCTCTGCTCGGCGACCTACAGATCAACCGTGGCTAATTTCCAAATACCAAAAGCAGTACCATTAGAAGACAAGTGGGTGTAACTGCCACCCTGTCAAATGCTCCTGACTAACAGAGTGGCCTATTTGGGTGAAGAGGGATATGCTCCCTCGAAGAGCCAGTCCTAAGTGCTTTTAGCAGCTGATACCATTTGAAGACCGGGCCTGAATCGTTCCAGAGTCAAACGCATAACAGATTGTAAGCTTACTCAGAGGTCAACCATTCAGCCTCAGCATGTGTTTATTCAAAGTGTCTCAGCAACGAGGGATGACCCGTGCGTCATCTGCTGGAAGGGAATACGAATCAGCACACTAAGAGCTCTGATTAAGTTTCGATCCACATGAGAGAGAGGAGCTGCTCTACCTGTGTAGGTGCCGAGTCACTGTTCCCCCAAAGCATGTAATGAAACGCTGCACCAAGTCCCTCAGACTGTCAGTTTTAGATTTTTAGATTTTTAGTCATTTAGCAGACACTCTTATCTTTTTTTTTTCATACTTGGGGTCAGGTGGCTTTTAAAGAGATAGTTGACCCCCCAAAATCACTTTTGAGGTATCACAATGACAGAGACATTTGTATTTGGGTTGTTCTATCCCTTTATGGGGAAGGACCCTCTGTGGAGGCGGGAGTGTACTTAGCAGTATAGGCTTCCTCCACTGTCTCCCCTCTCTCTCTCCAATGAGTGTGTATGGGATATTCTGATTGGCATCCTCACAGGCTAGGCAGGGTTAGGCTGCGAATTGAAATGGAGGCACGTGGTACCAAACTCGTGGTTTCTGAGCTGTGAAGTGCTAAATCAATTTGAGGCAATTACTTTTTTAATGCCTGGCGTGTTGACGCCTGCTCACAGATAATTCCCCCTTGGCACAATTTGCATGGACTTTATCTTCTTTAATTATCTGGGCCTAGTATCTTTAAAGTGCTTTCTCATAATGCCATTTGTCCTCAACCATAGTCAAACAGTGTGAGCGCCATACTAAACAGTACTCTATATACATTTCATTGCACCGAATCAAAAATGTACTGAATTCCACTGTGAAGAAGAGATATTTCAATGTTCAAATGTAATCGTACGCCAAATGCATGTAATCAGTGATGTGTTGAGAATTGCATTACTTCTCACCACTCCCCTGTGTAATTGTCTTGTAAACTTTTGAAATTGAGGCATTTAATGAGAATGCAAATGGGGGGGAATTCCGACCCGAGTTTTTATGCATTTTTCTCTCTATTATTCTCTCTAGTATTCTGACCTTGAACTTAAGCATGAGAACAACATGCTATTCACACGCTATTCGTTTGGAGTGGAGATTAACGAAATGAAGGTGTGGCGGAGGTGTGTCTACAGATACGCTGCATTCTGAACTTGACTTAATTCCCTCATAATTCTAACCCCTTTGCGTGCGAAGAAACCATGAATAAGGTTGATCGAACCTGCCGGTTCCAAGTGGGAAAAGCATGTACTTTATTTTTTCTGATAGAAATAACAGCATTCTCCATGCATTCTTCATGTTAAATATTAGTCACTATTAGGAGCCATCGTCAGTAATACCCACATACATTTATAACTGTCAATTGGGTGTTAGTTTCCTTACATTTGTTTGCATCATTCCATTCCATTCCATTTACCTTTATTTCCTCTGCCATGTCCGTGTAGCTGTTCCTGAGGGTTGCTAGCATTAGTGGATCATATTAGGCTAACATTCTGCAATAATTTGGGAAATTTTTTGAGTCATTATGGAACTCAGACCACATGTAGCAGTTTAAACCTGGAGCCTGGTGCACGGTTCACCATGACTGGACAGTTATCATACAGTTCCATGATTAGTGAGGATCAGGGTAGATTTATATAACTATTGTTCAAGCCTTATTGTACACCTGTTTCCACCTTCCAATACTTCATGGATTGAACTTGAATATTTCAACTTTCAGGATGAATCAAATCACATATATTTGGGTCGTAAATGCTATCCAAACCTGTTTTATATGATTCATACATACTTTCCTAACCCTAAATTTGCTTAACTAATCTACAAGATCAGAGTATTTTTTGATCTACCAGTTGGTGCTGGCCCCGTGTACCTCAGTTGGTAGAGCATGGCGCTTGCAATGCCAGGGTTGTGGGTTCGTTTCCCACGGGGGGCCAGTATGAAAAAATTGATGCACTCACTAACTGTAAGTTGCTCTGGATAAGAGCGTCTGTTAAATGACTAAAATGGAAATGTAAAATGAATATGCATATATTTAGATGGCTTTCTTTCATTGATCGCTATATTCTGAACCCGTTCTTTCGATGTATTTTAGTCTGTCGACAAAATTTGAATGAAGGGTACAGCGTATTTAAAGGAATGGCTTAAAATTAATGTAATTAATGTTGGCCAGCAAGTGGGAGGGTTTTCAGCAGTTGAATTACATTTATTCAATGTGCGCAAGGTAGCTACACCTGTAGAGCGCATTACGTGCCTGCATTAGGTAAGTCTGAATACCAACGACTGAGAAGTGCGTAGGAAAGGCATACATTTATTACGTCTGAATCGGGCCCATGATGAATAGAGCCTGAGACTGATTATCCTGTACAGGCCAATGAGCACACATTCACAAGCTAATTTTAAGCCACCAAATCATATGGAAATAAATTATGTATCATTAAGGCAAAATGTTGGGAAATGTCAAAGGTAAATATATAGTAAACATGATTGACATTTTATAATCCAGATGTATGTCTAAATAAGGAATATAGCCAATATTGTGTGTGTGTAACCATGCTTTAATCAATGTATGTATCTTATTTTTTCAGAAAGTGTCTTAGTCACGCCACCAATATAAAGAGATAAGGGAAAGAGGCCTCAACTGGAAAGCGCACGTAGCTCTTGTAAGAGTAAACAACATGTGTTATTGGACTTTGAAAGATAACGGTGGCGTGACAGTGAAAGATGTTAATCATTTATTTTAGGGGGAGTAACTATGTATTCTATGTAAGCATGACTATGCATTTGTATGTGTATATAAGGAGATATTTAAGCCAAGGGCAAGCAGGTGCTCCATGGAGCAGCTCGGCTTTGTTACGCAATAATAAAGTCAAATTTTTGCATTCACAAGCTCCAGTTTCTTGAGAGATATTTTTGAGTTAACTACTTTAGAATCAAATATCTCTACGACATAAATGGCGAGCGTTGCCAGGAGTTGAAAACAGGGACCATTGACGGTGGACATCTGCGGTTGTGAAACGGCTTGGACGGACCATACAAACAAAAGCGGCCGCTTTTAAAAAGATAAGCCAAGTTCTTACTCATATAGTATAAAGTTTGTGTGGTTCGATCCGGGGCCCGGCCTCAGCTGCAGAATACCAAGTACAGTGAGGGAAAAAAGTATTTGATCCCCTGCTGATTTTGTACGTTTGCCCACTGACAAAGACACGATCAGTCTATAATTTTAATGGTAGGTTTATTTGAACAGTGAGAGACAGAATAACAACAAAAAAATCCAGAAAAATGCATGTAAAAAATGTTATGAATTGATTTGCATTTTAATGAGGGAAATAAGTATTTGATCCCTCTGCAAAACATGACTTAGTACATGGTGGCAAAACCCTTGTTGGCAATCACAGAGGTCAGACGTTTCTTGTAGTTGGCCACCAGGTTTGCACACATCTCAGGAGGGATTTTGTCCCACTCCTCTTTGCAGATCTTCTCCAAGTCATTAAGGTTTCGAGCCTGACGTTAGGCAACTCGAACCTTCAGCTCCCTCCACATATTTTCTATGGGATTAAGGTCTGGAGACTGGCTAGGCCACTCAAGGACCTTAATGTGCTTCTTCTTGAGCCACTCCTTTGTTGCCTTGGCCGTGTGTTTTGGGTCATTGTCATGCTGGAATACCCATCCATGACCCATTTTCAATGCCCTGGCTGAGGGAAGGAGGTTCTCACCCAAGATTTGATGGTACATGGCGCCGTCCATTGTCCCTTTGATGCGGTGAAGTTGTCCTGTCCCCTTAGCAGAAAAACACCCCCAAAGCATAATGTTTCCACCTCCATGTTTGACGGTGGGGATGGTGTTCTTGGGGTCATAGGCAGCATTCCTCCTCCTCCAAACACGGCGAGTTGAGTTGATGCCAAAGAGCTCGATTTTGGTCTCATCTGACCACAACACTTTCACCCAGTTCTCCTCTGAATCATTCAGATGTTCATTGGCAAACTTCAGACGGCCCTGTATATGTGCTTTCTTGAGCAGGGGGACCTTGCGGGCCCTGCAGGATTTCAGTCCTTCACGGCGTAGTGTGTTACCAATTGTTTTCTTGGTGACTATGGTCCCAGCTGCCTTGAGATCATTGACAAGATCCTCCCGTGTAGTTCTGGGCTGATTCCTCACCGTTCTCATGATCATTGCAACTCCACGAGGTGAGATCTTGCATGGAGCCCCAGGCCGAGGGAGATTGACAGTTATTTTGTGTTTCTTCCATTTGCGAATAATCGCACCAACTGTTGTCACCTTCTCACCAAGCTGCTTGGCGATGGTCTTGTAGCCCATTCCAGCCTTGTGTAGGTCTACAATCTTGTCCCTGACATCCTAGGAGAGCTCTTTGGTCTTGGCCATGGTGGAGAGTTTGGAATCTGATTGATTGATTGCTTCTGTGGACAGGTGCTTTTATACAGGTAACAAGCTGAGATTAGGAGCACTCCCTTTAAGAGTGGGCTCCTAATCTCAGCTCGTTACCTGTATAAAAGACACCTGGGAGCCAGAAATCTTTCTGATTGAGAGGGGGTCAAATACTTATTTCCCTCTTTAAAATGCAAATCAATTTATAAAATTTTTGACATGTGTTTTTCTGGATTTTTTTGTTGTTATTCTGTCGCTCACTGTTCAAATAAACCTACCATAAAATTATAGAGTGATCATTTCTTTGTCAGTGGGCAAACGTACAAAATCAGCAGGGGATCAAATACTTTTTTCCCTCACTGTAGGTCTCTCTAAATTTAAGAACCAGAAAATTAGAGACTGGGAGCTTTTGGATTAAAAAATACATGTTAAGGGATAAAAAAGTAAAAAAATAATAAAAAACCCTTGAGGGTTGCAATACGTAGAAAATACTAAGAGTAGATCTGCTCGGTCCGAGTGGGTGGGCAGTCTGTTTGGGTCGGTGTGGTTCATTCATTGTGGTTGTGTAGGGTGAGTTATCTGTTTCGTTTGGGTTGATCATTCGGTCAGTGTGATTGCATCCGTTTGACTAATTTGACTGTTTTGTCTGACGTGTCTTGTACCCGTCAAATGTCACTCGGTTTGTTTGTCTGGACCGTCTGTTCAGGTCATCTGATTCATTTGTTCGTCCTGCTGGTCATTCTGTTTAAGCCATTGTGATTCAATTGGTTGGGGTTGGGTTGGATGATTCATCTGTCTTATTCAGGGTGCTCATCTGGACGGTCTGATCGATCTGTTTGATTTGATTGCTCAATTCGTGCATTCAGTCATCGGGGTCGCTCAGCTGCTCATCTGATGCGTCTGTTCGATTCGGTCGATTCATTTGATTCATCTTGCTGATCACTTTGTCTGGGTCATTTCGGCACGGGCGGCTGTCCATCTGTTTGAACGATCAGAGAATAAATAGGTACAACGTCCTACAGATACCGCTCTAAACGTGTCGAGGAAGTGTATCTTTAGAGGGCCGCTTAGGTAGGCAGAAATCCTGTGTAATACCGCTTTTTTCTGTGTCAGAAGAAAGGGACGAATTTACAGGTCGCTTAGGAAAGCGTAAGATAGAAGTCCAGTAAGGGTGTGTCGAGGAAGTGAATCACCTATAGGGCTATATATAGGTAGATAGAAATCCTGTATAAAATCGTATTTCTTGTGTCAGGGAAGTGAATCAGAAAGGGTCCATCAGGTAAAAAGATAGGTCATCCGGAGTAGGTGACATAAATTGGAGTTGACACCGGTCATCCTGAGTAGGTGAACGGGTTAAACAGCCACTAAGGCTTCAAAATATAGAGAAAGTATTAGATAGAGTAGGTCTGATCATCTCATGTGGATCAGTGGTTTGCTTGGGCTACTGTGAGTCATTTAACTGTCTGATTCATTTGGGCGCGGGTGGCTACTCATCTGTATGAATCAGAATAATAAGAAATCCTGCAGATAATAGCTTTTTTTCTGTGTTGAGGAGAGAAACTGTATTTGAGGTCGTTTGAAGTTTCTGTCTTTGGTGGAGAAAGGTTGGCACACCTTTACTGGACTGTTACTTAAGTGTAACCTGGTAGGAAGGACGCACCCGGTCTCGCACCAGGAGAGGAAGAGTGAATGGTGTGTGAATGCTCATAGGGGTATAGCTGAGTGATTTAAAGCTAAGAAAAACACTAGCAAGGGAAAGATTCATGAGGTGTTCCACACAAAAGAAAAGTGGACATCAGGAGATAATAATAATAATAATAATAATATGCCATTTAGCAGACGCTTTTATCCAAAGCGACTTACAGTCATGTGTGCATAAATTTTTTGTGTATGGGTGGAGATATTATATTATTATTACATAAAGAGACTGTCAAATGCCCATTAATAATAAATAAGTTCTGACCAAACAATAATCAAAGAAGCACAAATAGTTTAACAATAAAAAGTGAATACTAATATAAAAATAATTAAGAAGGAGAAATATATAAATAGGACGAATACTAAAATAGATTAAAAAGGAAGTTAAAAATATAGGCCATTAATATGAATAAAACGGCGGTAGAAATACTGAGTGCTAGGTATCCCTTAGGTAAGGAAGAAATAGCGAAAACATCAAAAAAAATGGGAGAAACGCACCAGGAAAATGGGCACCAAATGGCCAGAAGGAGGAACATTTGATGTCTCGGTGTGTGAGGAAATGGAAACACTGATAAAGAACCATAAAGCAAAAGACACAGGAAAGAAGAGAAGCGACAAAAGAAAAAGAGAAAAATAAGTACTCAACATGTTCAAAATGGAAGGAGAAGGATTGCTAAAGAACATGCGAGAAGCCAGAAACATAAAATATGATGAGAAAACAAACAAAAAGAAAGCAGATTGGTCTGTGGAACCTCCACCATATGTTGGTGGACAATATCCCCAGGTGTCTGGAGTAGTATCAATAAAAGGAGAAATAGAAATGGAAGAAGAAAGACCTTTGTTTACATCCTCCCAAAGGATGGAAAAAGACTCAAAGAAAACTGAAGGAATCAAGCGAAGGGCAGAAATCAAGCCAAACAGATTGGACTGCTATGGAGAGCTGAGGGAAGCATTGGGAAGAATGAAAGTGACGAAGAGAGATGATGGAGAACTCTCAGATGAAGAAATGGCAGATATTGAAGCAACAAACGAACCAATAGAGAAAGAAATGGACAGGATGAGGAGAATATTGAGAGAAAAGGAAGAAATAGAGAAGGAGCAGAGTGAGGTAAGACAGCGGACAGGCAGAGAGCTAGAGGAGGAAGAAGGAGCAGCAGCTGAAATATGGGGAGATTGCAATCAAGGCGTAAGGGAAGAAAGATTGCGGAATAGTAGAACATTGAGAAGACCTGAAAAATACAAGGGACAATATCCAATTCTAATAAAAGGTACCCAGGCTCACTATGTTCCGAGGGGATCACAGGACCTGGAAGGATTGGTTGCCCGTCTGCCAGATTTGCATGATGGGGCAGGAAAATGGATAAGGATTTTTGAGGAACAAACCATGGGGAAACTGCTGGCTGTGGGGGATCTGAAGGCACTGTTGGCAAGGGTGGTTGGAAAGGCAAAAATTGAGGATATACTGGGGAACAGTGACCTGAGGAGAGAAGTGAGTGACCCACAAGGAGATGGGATGGACTTTGATTCACACCGCCCTGGAGTCTGGCGAGCACTGAGACTGGAATATCCGGCAAGAATTGACCCCAAGTCACTGAAAGGGGGGACACTGGGAGAAACTGAGAATCCAGCTGCCTATCTACATGAACAGATGAAACGATGGAGATTGGAGACAGAACGAGATCCAGAGAGGGACCCACTGATGACAACTCTATTCCGAAACTCAATAATAGAGGCCATGCCCCAACCAGTGAGAAGCAGGCTGGAGGATGTGGTGGGACTAACCTCAAAGACACACAAAGAATTCTGTGACCATGTGATACATGCAGTAGAAAAACACAGAAAGGATGAACAGACTTACAGAGCAGGGGAGAGACATTCAGAGGAAATTGACTCAACTCCAATTGGAAGAACTGACAAACAGAGGGAAGAAGAAAATCCAGGCCCCAGTAACAGCACCTATGACTAAAACAGGAATGGTGACTGCAGTCACTCCAGGAGGGCCATATCCGCCTCCCGCGCCACAGGCCCAAGTACAACCCACATAACCAGTAGTGAATGTGTATGCACAACAACCCTGACGATGGAATAATAACAATAAACAGCAAAAATCTCAGCAAAACAATCAAAAAGGAGGAAATCGGGGCCCACAAGGGCCACCTGGAATTTGCTGGGGATGCCAACAGCCAGGGCATATCAGACGAAACTGCCCCACAAACCCCTGGCAACAGCAGTGGAACAGCAACCAAAATAATTGGAAGCAAACTGACGGCTGGCAACAAAATCAGCAACAAATCCAAGGTCCTGTGAATCCATGGGCAGGGCCTAATCAGGGGTACTAGGGGTGCCCAGAGAATCCTACAGGGGAGGGTCAGTTTCCAGTACTAACTACGCGAGCTGATCAAGAACCTATGCTGCAGGTTCAAATAGAAAACAGAGGCACACCCATGATGGTCGACACTGGAGCCACTTACACCTGTGTAAGTCCAAATTATGCCTCTCACCTCCCCATGTCTGGCAAAATATGCCAAAACTGTAGGATTCTCGGGACAAACGCAGTTAATTCCAATGACAGCTCCAGTTCGCCTAATAGCGGATGACAAATCTGCAACCCTTCCTATACTTGTATCAGAACACACCCCTGGCAATCTATTGGGAAGAGATGCCCTATGCAAAATGGGTATACAAATTCGATGTTCCTCCGAAGGGGTAATTATAGACAAGGCAGGGTTAAACTTACAAATGGTAATGAAACAGGATACAGCAAATGTTTATTGGTTAGGGAATATTGAGACAGATGTAGATAAGGTAGTCAGGAAATGGGGAAGGTTTATTCAGGCTCAGATACCAGAGGCAGAAAGAGGAAAGTCAGAATATCATTGCACCATGCAATATGATCCTTATCGTGATGATCTCTTAGAACAACTGTGGTTGTTAAATGCAAATGGGAAATCGGTACCAATAATGTCTCAGTACATAATTAAAGGAAAACAAGGAGCAGCAATGGAGGTGATGGACATGGACGGCTCAGACTTTGTGGCAAAATGGTACAATGTTTCTGAAGCTGCCCCACACATTACCTTGCTGGTGAACAAGGGAATGGAGGCAAAGGATTTGGGCCCCATGATGAAGCGAGCAAAAACAAGACAGATAACCCATTGATTTATCACTCAAAAGATAAAGCTTTCATCAAGATACACCATACCACAGTAATGACTGGGGACCCAAGGGAAGTGGAAGTTACATCCCAACAGCTAGCACAGCTAGGGGAAGCAACAGAATTAGAAATCCAGCACAGACAGGAAATTGAGAAAAACATACCTGGTAAAATCAGCAAGTCCTGTGTTCGTCAAAACAAAGCCAGATGTCAAGCCCCCTTGGAGGGCTCAATAACATATGAAACCTGAAGCAGAAGAGGGTATCAATGCCACAATCGAAGGACTGATAAAAGCAGGAGTACTGATAGAAACACAAAGTTGTTGTAACACACCTTTATTGCCGGTCCTTAAAGCAGATGGGAAAAAGTGGAGGCTGGTACTTGACTTAAGGGCCATAAATGACATAGTACAAGATTGGCCTGCTGATGTTCCAAACCCTCATACGCTACTCACCAATGTTCTCCCAGAAGCCAAATACTGCACAGTGATTGAACTATGTGGAGCATTTTTTAGTGTGCCCCTGGCAGAAGAGTACAGACACTTGTTTGCATTTACCTACAAAGGCAAACAGTAAACATATACTCGGACGCCACAGGGATTTAAGCATTCTCCACATGTGTTTATTCAGGTGTTAAGAACAGACCTAGAAGATCTAATACTAGAAGGAACATTGATCCAGTATGTGGATTATCTGTTGATCTGCGCTCCCTCCTTAGAACAATGCCATGCTGATTCTATGAAGGTTTTAAAGTGATTGGTAGAAGGAGGACACAAGGTGTCAAAAAACGAAACTTCAGTACTGCCAATCTCAAGTTGAATATCTAGGAAGAACATTTGCGCATGGGACAAAGGCAATAGCCCCAGGACAACTGGAAGGAATCAGCAAGGCACCGCTCCCTCAAACAGTTGCTCAGATGATGACGTTCCTAGGGATGACTGGATTCAGCTCAGACTGGATAGAGGACTATGCGGTTAAAACTGCTCCTCTGCGAGAAATCATGAAAGAAGCAGGACAACTACACCTTAGAGCAGGGGTGTCAAACGTACGGCCCGCGGGCCGGATCAGGCCCGCAAACGGGTTTAATCCGGCCCGCAAGATGATAAAAAATAAATAAAAAAAATTCAATAAAATAAACTGCTGTTCCAATTGCGTCCACTGGATGGCGCAATAGCAATTGTGTTAAGCAAGCAAACTGTTTATACTGGGGCAGAGCAAGTAGGTCAAGCACGTGCAGCCAATGAGCTACTTTGTTTTGCCCGCGATATTTATTACGGCTTCTACTTTTAACATTATGTGCTTTGGCACCCTCATTGCCCCAATATGTCTCTGTCAAAAAAGAGAAAAGTGGATGCAGAGTGCAGAGTGTTCCAAGAAAAATGGTCATCCTACTTAATCACGGAATTGAATGGGAAAGCTGTATGTTTGGTGTGTTCAGAGCATGTTGCAGTGCTGAAAGAATATAACCTTCGTCGCCACTATGTGAGTCTTCATGCCGACAAATATGACAACTTTCAAGGACAGCGGAGATGAGAGAAGGTGAATGAACTGTTGGCGGGTCTGAAGAAACAGCAGTCTGTGTTTACTCACAGCCGAGACATCAGTGACGCTGCAGTGAAAGCTAGCTACCTCATTGCTAATGAAATCGCAGTGGCTTCAAAACCATTTAGTGAGGGTGAATTTGTAAAAACATGCATGATGAAGGCAGCGGAGATTGTGTGCCCTGAAAAGCGGCAGGCTTTTGCAAATATCAGCCTGACAAGAAACACAGTTGCAGACAGGATTTCCGATCTTTCAGTGGATTTGGACAGCCAGTTGAAGCAAAAAGTAAAGTCATTTATTGCGTTTTCGGTTGCAATTGATGAAAGCACGGACATTACAGATGTTGCACAACTGGCAATTTTTTCATCCGCGGAGTTGATGACACATTGACCGTCACCGAGGAGTTCGTGGAGTTGGTGCCGATGACAGATACAACGACAGCAGCTGATATTTTTACCGCACTCGTCGGGCGCGCTGGACAGGGTCGGAGTGGACTGGTCCCGCGCTGTCAGCCTGGCTACAGATGGTGCGCCCTCAATGATCGGGAAAAAAGCAGGCGTTGTGACAAAGTTCAGAGAGAAAGTGCAATCTGCAAATGGAGGATGTGATTTTTTGACTTTTCACTGTATTTTGCACCAGGAGGCTTTGTGTTGCAAGTCATTAAAGATGGATAACGTCATGAAGGTGGTCATCCAAACTGTTAATTTCATCCGATCCAGAAGCCTGAATCACCGTCAGTTTGACAGCCTTCTCAGAGAGAAAGACCACATCTATGGCCTGCCATACCTCACTGAGGTAAGATGGTTAAGCCGAGGTGCTGTGCTGAGGCGTTTCTTTGATTTACGAGAAGAAATTGAACAGTTCATGGAAGAAAAGGGCAAACCAGTGTTAGAATTTCATTCCGCAGAATGGATGCCGGACCTTGCATTTATGGTGGATGTTACAGAGCACCTGAATAACTTGAACAAACAGCTGCAAGGGCGCAACAAAGTTGTCACGCAGTATTATGACAGCATACGTTCTTTCAAGTTGAAGCTGTCATTGTGGGAGACGCAACTTGCCGGTGGTGATGCAGCTCACTTCCCCTGTCTGAAAAATGTGTGCGCGACCCAACATGTGGCAGACATAAAGCGGTTCAAAGATAAAATAACGGGACTGTTACGGGAGTTTGAGCAACGCTTTCAGATTTATGTTTATATGTTTTTATGTTGATGTGCTATTGTTTTTAATTGATTTTATTTTATTTGTATATTTAACCTATTCTTGACTCTGTGGTTCTTGCACTTGTTTGGGGAACAGGATTTCATTATTTTTATCTACGTTTCTGCCTGAGAAATGACACCCTGATATAGTTCTGTGATCTGTGAAACAGTTCTGTTAATCACTGAGGCATTGTGTGTTCTTTTTCTTTAGAATTTTCAAATAAACTTGACGTGTTTTATGATTAATAGTGATGTTGTGCTTGTACTATTTTGGACACACTGTCCTCAGGCTCCAGCTTTATGTTGTATGTTGATCGTATTAAAACAAAGAAAACAATCTGAAGTTGTTGTTTTTAAGTTATATATACCATGATTTTTCCGGTCCGGCCCACTTGGGAATAGATTTTCCTCCATGTGGCCCCTGAGCTAAAATGAGTTTGACACCCCTGCCTTAGAGCAAGCCTGGAATGGAACAGTGATGCATTGACTGCATTTGAAACAATGAAGAAGGAAATGCAGTCAGCTCCGGCAGTAGCAGCCCCAGATTACACAAAACCATTCTTGTTGTATGTGGCAAACACATGTGATAAGTATGCGACGGCGGTACTTATGCAAGAGACATGCAGTGGAAGACGAAAACAACCCATTGCTTATTATAGTTCTAAACTAGATTCCGTTGCTCAGGGATATCCTCCCTGCTATCAAGGTTTAGCTGCATTACAATATGCATATGACAAAGCGTCCACAATTACTATGGGATACCCGGTAACAATACATACACACCATAAAATAGTGGAACTGATAGAAAAAGGAAAGTTTGTTCTTACCAACGCTAGAACATTAGAATACATGACTCTACTGACCTATCCAGATGTTTCCATTAAACGATGCACTACAGTAAATCCAGCTGAAAGAATCCCTTTGGAGTTTGAGGGACAAGCACATGACTGTGTAGCAGACTCATTGACATTTACTCGATTAAGACCAGACTTGGAGTCAACCCCGATGTCCAGTGTGGGGGAAGAGTGCATAGAAGAGTATTTTGTGGATGGATCCTGTTATAAGGATCATGTGGGAAATCATGCAGGCTATGCAGTAGTACAAAAGCAAGGAGAATATTTTAAAGAGGTAATAGCAGAATATTGTCCACAGCCATGCTCAGCTCAGTTAGCTGAACTAAAAGCACTCACTGCAGCTTGCATCCTGGGAAAACGGAAAACAGTTCATATCTATACTGATTCAGCAAATGCACATGGGGTGTGTCACTTATTTGGGGCAGTCTGGAAGCAGCGAGGGTTCAGGAAAAGCGATGGTACACCCATACAACACCATGAGCAGATTGTGGAATTAATGACGGCGTTAATATATCCCACTAAATTGGCGATAGTGAAATGTCAGGCGCATAGGAAAGAAAAAGGATTTATAACCAAAGGAAACAATGCAGCTGATGAAGCTGCATGGAAGGCATCTAGATGCACCGTCCCAGTGTTAACAGCACCAATGGTCATTATTGAATCCATACCACAACCAGACGATATAATAAGGATGCAGGAAAGAGCAGGACCTTATGAATAATAATAATATGCCATTTAGCAGACGCTTTTATCCAAAGCAACTTACAGTCATGCGTGCATACATTTTTTTTTGTGTATGGGTGGTCCCGGGGATCGAACCCACTACCTTGGCATAACAAGTGCCGTGCTCTACCAGCTGAGCTACAGAGGACCACTTCTATGTGGCACCAAAGAGGGGCCACCAAAGATGTGAAGGGATTATGGCGGTCTCATGAAGGAACCATAGTAGCACCTAGTGTGTTGCTCAACTTACTGATAACTGATGCGCATGGTTTTGACCATTGCGCAAGGGGGGAGATAATAAGGAAAATTAAAAAACAAGGATACTGGTCTCCATACCTACAGGCAACAATAGATGAGGCATTAGCAAGATGTAAGGTGTGTGCACAAAACAATGTAAGGAAAGGAATAACAACGCCTATAGGGCACATACCAGTTCCTGAAGGACCATTTCGACATTTAGTCATGGACTATGTAGATATGATAAAAAAGGTGAATGGCAAAAGGTACATGCTAGTGATCATAGATAGATTCAGTAGATGGGTAGAAGCGGTACCATCAGCAGATCTAGGATCAGGGACAGTAATCAACTTTCTAACCAGAGAAGTAATACCCAGATTTGGAATACCAACATAAATCAGTTCAGACAATGGATCAGCATTTATTCAGAAAACAGTGAAGCAAGTACTACAGCAGTTAAGGATCAAGCAAAGACTAGGGTGTGTGTATCATCCGCAATCTCAGGGGATTGTTGAGAGGATTAATGCGACCCTCAAGGCTAAACTGAATAAAATCTGTGCCAGTGCAAAGCTCAATTGGGTGGATGCACTACCACTAGCTTTGATGAGTTATCGCATGCAAACTAACAGAAATATGCATCTAACCCCGCATGAAATGCTTACGGGTCGACCCATGCCAGTGCCAGTTCTAAGAGGGCCCTACAAAGGACCCTCGTTGGAACAATTAGAGATGGAGCTTAAAGCATATGTAAGACAACTAACTGCTATACATAAAGTGATCTATCTCCAGGAAAAAAGGCAAGAACCGGAACCCGGACCAGAGGAGCCAGGGCTGGTGATTCCAGGAGACCGAGTCTACATCCGAGTGTTTCGCAGAAAGTGGAATGAGCCCAGGAGAGAAGGACCATACAAGGTGATCCGAGCGACGCCCACGGCGATACAGGTGGAAGGAAGCACGACGTGGTACCATCTGAACCACTGCACCAGGGTCCCGAAGAGAACCGGTCTGCCGTCAGTGAGCCATGAGGAAGCGGAGGATGTCGAGGCACCAGATGGAGTCCAAGAAGAAGAAGTGCCAACGTCGAAGGATAGCAGGCACTCCCTCCTGAAAATCTGGAGAGTCGGGAGGTGGGGCCTGATGATGTGGGGAATACTGCTGATAGGATACCTGTCCTGGCACATACCCCAAGCACAAGCAAAGACCCAGGTAATGGGGGAGCAACAGGTGATGGAGAGGAAAGTGACTTTTCTACCACTGAGAGAGGTGACTTCCCTACCATTGAAGAAAGAGACTCCCCTGTCATTGAGGCAAGTGACTTTCCCACAATTGACTTCTCTGCCCTCTCATGGTCCCTGACAACTTAAGAACTGTGGAATTGCTCTAACGGTAATAGCAGTTAATCTAGGAGAGATGGTGGTGAGTCTGCCTACAACTATACAATATTCTAGAGACAGCCTTACTGAGCCAGGAAGAATTGTTGTTGTGAATAAAGAACAAGTATCGTACACAGGATGGCCTAGATTGGGGAAATGTCAGATTGAAGGATATGCAATGTTTAAAATAAAATGCCAAAAAAATCATTGTGTAGAAGTTGAGCTAAAAGGGAATGGACATGGAAAAATAATGGATATAAAACAAGCCAAACATCTCATGATTTCATCAGTATTTAAGAAATTGGTTCCTGAAGCTAAAATAAGAAATAGAATAAAAAAGCATGTACCTTTGGAAATAGTTGGAACCAGTATTTCTATTCCAGCCCAAGCACTGACAGCTACAGAAACTCAAAAATCCTTTTCAATACGAAGGATAAAACCTCTGCCAGAAAAATCACAGGCTAATCATCAAACAAGAGGAGAAGCAATCTGGGATGAATATGGCTGCCAAATAGAAATTAACAAAGGAGACACTAGTTGGGAAATTACCTTAAATTAATTGACTCAAGAAAATAATGCAAAGTACATATTGGAAATAGTTAGCACTAAAGGGTCAGAAGGGAATAGTATAACAACAAAGGACATTGATCCTATTTCCAAACACCAATCTAGACAGGAAGAAGAACCTGAAATAGTTAATGTAACTATGACCACTACCCAAGGACCACTAATTACTATAGCAGTTGAACCAACAAAGACAGGATTAGAAAAAAAAGGAACAACTGGGTTTTTTCAAAATGTATGGGATTCTTTAACTAATTGGGGAAATCAGGAAAATAGACAATCTACCTCAGCCCCAACAGTAATACCAAAAATAATGAAAGCACCAACAAAATTAGGAAGGCTATGGGAGGGAGCAATGCAAAATGATTGGTACAAATGGGCACAATATTCAGCTAAAACAATTAATAGAAAAACAAGTTGTTTAGTATGTGCTCCTTCTCCATTAAAATAATTGATAGTGATACCAAATCCACACAGTTACAAGCAATGTGCTAACTTTAAACGAAGCTATTGTCATCTTAAAAGAGGAGAAAGACCCTACTGTCCTGCAGAGTGTTTATCATTTTTGGGAAATCCCTATCATCACAGATTCTATAATCAACCAGGATGGGGGGAGTGGTGTAAAAAAATAGATATGAGAATAGAACCCAGAAAAATGGAAGCACCAGAAAAATATCGTATAGATTATAATCAAGATTATGAATGCTACAACAAAACGGATGGGGAGCATGATTTGGGCAAATTTAAGGGAAAGTGTGAGACCACATGGCACCTAAGTAGTGATAACATGTCCTGGAATGCAGATACCCCCCACAGAGCAGTTTATCAGGCAGCAGGATCAAGTAGTGGAGTAATAGCTACTAATGGAGGGCCTGGTGACTCTGGGGAATGTGAGAAGCAAACACTGGCAATGCCATTGATTTTTCCTTATGAGGATCAATCGGTGGCAGTGGCAGTGGCAGATTTATTTTGGGTATGTGGAGAACAAAGAATTAGAGCTACTTTTCCTAGGGGATGGAAGGGAATATGTGCTAGAGTACAAATGCTTCAGGAGGTGGTTATATCAGAGTGGGAGGTAGACAAAACAACAAATAGGGACACACAGAATAGTAATAAAAGGGTAAAAAGAGCATATGAACATGACCCCAATGTATATTTAGATGCAATAGGTTAACCCAGAGGATATCCAAATGAATATATGTCACGGTTTCGGCCGAGGCTGCTCCTCCTCCTGGTTCGGGCAGGCTTCGGCGGTCGTCGTCCCCGGAGTACTAGCTGCCACCGATCTATGTTTCATGTTCGTTTGGTTTTGTCTTGATGTTGTACACCTGTGTCTTGTAAGTCCTCGTTAGTGTCCTATTTAGTTCTCGTTGTGTGTGTTTGTCTTTGTGTGTGATTGCTCTTCTGTTTCGTGTTGGAGCTACGTACTTCCCTCCAGTGTTTTGGAGAGGTTTTTCGCACATGTTAGTGCGCCGTTTGGTTGACGCCTGTGTGCGCTGTTATTTCGCCTTCGGGCTTATTGTGCTTATTTTCTACGTGAATATTGCACTAAAGTCTTTTGGACTGAGCTTCTGCGTCCTGCGCTTGATTCATGCACCACACCCACCTTCAGCACCCCTTGACAGAATCACACACCAAAATGGAATCAGCAGGATCTGCAGTTACGCCTGAGTCGCTCGAGGATCATGTTCGCGGCCAAGATGACCAGATACGACAACTGGGGACCGCTCTACAGGACGTCATCAACACCCTGCACCGATGGGAGGCCAGCGGGGTACCCACACCTCCACCTACCCTGCCAACCCCATCGGCCGGTCAACCAGTCCCAGGTCCGGAACCCAGGGGGATTCGGCTCTCGCTCCCGAGGGCGTATGACGGAACAGCTGCCGGGTGTCAGGGGTTCCTCCTGCAGGTGAAGCTCTACCTGGCCACTGTACACCCGGTGCCCTCGGGACACGAGAGCGTTTCCGCCCTCATCTCTTGTCTCACGGGCAAGGCGTTGGAGTGGGCTAATGCCGAGTGGAGGAAGATGGACGCCAACACCATCTCCTACGCCGAGTTCTCCCGCCGCTTCAAGGCCGTGTTCGACCATCCACCTGAGGGCAAAGCGGCGGGGGAGCGTCTAGTCCACCTGAGACAGGGGAGGAGGAGCGCACAGGCGTTTGCTCTAGAGTTCCGGACTCTAGCGGCGGACGCAGGGTGGAATGAACGGGCCCTCACCGACCATTTTCGATGTAGCCTACGGGAGGACGTTCAACGTGAGTTGGCCTGCAGGGATACCCACCTCACCTTCGACCAGTTGGTCGATATGTCCATCCGTCTGGACACCCTGCTGGCCACCCGTGGACGTCCCGAGGGGGGTCCGCCCTCCGGCACCGCCGAGCCCTATGGAGCTCGGGGGTGCCGGCGCTAGAGAAAGGAGGAGGAGGAGCCCGAGGGGGCCTGTCTCCTGCACCAAGTGCGGTCGTGGAGGGCACACTGCGGCCAGGTGCTGGGGAGGGTTCTCCGGGGGAGAAGACAACAGGCCACGCACTGGGGGGGCCTCCCAGGTGAGTAGACGTCCCACTTACCCAGAGCTTTCTGTTGCGCACTTTTGTATACCTGTGTGTTTTCCACAGGTTGCACCTCATTCCCAGCATAAGGCGCTAGTAGATTCAGGCGCAGCTGGGAATTTTGTTGATCGGAAGTTTTGTTTAGATTTAGGGATCCCTCTCCTACCTGTTGACAAACCTTTTCCCGTTCATGCCTTAGATAGCCGCCCGTTGGGGTCGGGGTTGATTAGGGAGATCACAGCACCACTTAGGATGTGTGCGCAGGGGGTCATGAAGAGACTATACAGCTGTATCTGATCGACTCTCCTGCGTACCCAGTGGTGCTGGGAATTCCCTGGTTAAGCACCCATAACCCTGCTATTTCGTGGCAACAGAGGGCTCTCGATGGGTGGTCTGCTCAGTGCGAGGGGCGATGTCTGGGTGTTTCCGTGGGGGCGACTCGGTGGAAAGTCCAAACCAAGTGCCCGCACTGCACATTCCGCCTGAATATGGGGATTTAGCTCTCGTGTTTAGTAAAACTAGGGCGACGCAGTTGCCTCCTCATAGACAGGGGGGATTGTGCGATTGATCTCCAGGCAGGAGCAGCGCTCCCACGGAGCCACGTGTATCCTTTGTCTCAAGAGGAGAGAAAAGCTATGGAGACTTACATAGCCGAATCTTTGAGACAGGGATACATTCGGCCCTCCACTTCTCCCGCCTCCTCAAGTTTCTTTTTTGTGAAGAAGAAAGATGGAGGGTTGCGCCCGTGCATTGATTACCGTGGTCTCAATCAGATTACTGTGAAATACAGTTATCCACTCCCTCTGATTGCGACCATGACAGAGTCATTGCATGGAGCGCGGTTTTTCACAAAATTGGATCTCAGGAGCGCGTATAACTTGGTGCGCATTAGGGAGGGCGACGAATGGAAGACAGCGTTTAGTACCACGTCAGGTCATTTCGAATATCTCGTCATGCCATATGGGTTGATGAATGCTCCATCAGTCTTCCAATCCTTCGTAGATGACATTTTCCGGGATATGCAGGGACAAGGGGTGGTCGTGTACATTGATGACATTCTGGTGTACTCGTCTACCCGAGCCGAGCATATAACCCTGGTGCGTCGTGTATTGAGGAGGCTGTTGGAGCACGACCTATATGTCAAGGCAGAGAAATGTCTGTTTTTCCAGGAGTCGGTCTCCCTTTTTGGGTTATCGGTTGTCCGCGTCAGGGGTGAGAATGGAGGTGGATCGTGTGTCCGCTGTGCGTAATTGGCAAACTCCAACCACTGTAAAAGAGGTGCAGCAGTTCTTGGGCTTTGCGAATTACTACCGGAGGTTTATCCGGGGTTTTGGACAGGTGGCAGCTCCCATCACGTCCCTTCTGAAAGGGGGTCCGGTGCGCCTGCAGTGGTCAGCTGATGCGGACAGGGCCTTTAGGAGACTGAAGGACCTGTTTACGTCGGCTCCGGTGCTGGCGCATCCGGATCCCGCATTACCCTTTCAGGTTGAGGTAGACGCGTCTGAGGCTGGTATAGGGGCCGTTCTCTCTCAACGGTCCGGCACGCCACCTAAACTCCGCCCCTGTGCTTTTTACTCAAAAAAGGAGCGTAACTATGACGTTGGGGACAGGGAGCTGTTAGCTGTAGTTCAAGCCCTTAAGGTGTGGAGGCATTGGCTTGAGGGGGCTAAACACCCTTTCCTCATTTTGACTGACCATCGGAACCTGGAGTACATCCGGGCAGCGAGGAGACTGAACCCTCGCCAGGCTCGATGGAGTATGTTTCTCACCAGGTTCGTATTTAAAATCACGTACATCCCTGGGTCCCAGAATGGTAAGGCAGATGCGCTGTCCCGGCGGTATGACACGGAGGAGAGGTCCGTTGAGCCCACTCCCATACTACCGGAGTCTTGCCTTGTGGCACCGGTGGTGTGGGAGGTCGATGCCGAATCGAGCGAGCGTTGCGTGCATCGACCCCAGCCCTCCACAGTGTCCTGAGGGTCGGAAGTACGTTCCGCTCGAGATTCGGGATCGACTCATTTACTGGGCTCACACGTCACCCTCCTCTGGACATCCGGGTATTGGCCGGACAGTGCATTGCCTTAGCACTAAATACTGGTGGCCCACTTTGGCTAGGGATGTGAGGGTTTATGTCTCCTCCTGCTCAGGGTGCGCCCAGTGTAAGGCGCCCCGACATCTGCCCAGGGGTAAGTTACAACCCCTGCCCGTTCCACAACGACCATGGTCCCACCTCTCGGTGGATTTTGTGACAGACCTTCCCCTCTCTCAGGGGAATACCACCATCCTGGTCGTTGTGGACCGGTTCTCTAAGGCCTGTCGTCTTCTCCCTATGTCGGGTCTTCCTACTGCCCTACAGACCGCTGAGGCCCTATTTACCCACGTCTTCCGGCATTACGGGGTACCCGAGGATATAGTGTCTGATCGAGGCCCCCAGTTTACCTCCCGTGTTTGGAGAGCGTTCATGGAGCGTTTGGGGGTCTCGGTTAGCCTTACCTCAGGGTACCACCCGGAGAGTAACGGGCAGGTAGAACGTGTCAACAAGGATGTGGGTAGGTTTCTGAGGTCGTATTGCCAGGGCCGGCCGGAGGAGTGGGCACGGTACATTCCCTGGGCAGAGATGGCCCAGAACTCTCTCCGCCACTCCTCTACCAACCTAACCCCCTTCCAATGTGTGTTAGGTTACCAGCCGGTTCTGGCACCTTGGCAGCAGAGCCAGATCGAGGCCCCTGCGGTGGATGATTGGATGAGGCGCTCGGAAGAGACGTGGAACGCTGCCCACGTCCACCTGCAGCGGGCCGTCCTTCGTCACAAGGCGAGCGCCGATCTCCACCGCAGTGAGGGGCCGGTGTACGCACCCGGAGATCGAGTCTGGCTCTCTACCAGAAACCTACCCCTCCGCCTGCCCTGCCGGAAGCTGGGTCGGCGGTTTGTGGGGCCCTTTAAAGTCCTGAGAAGATTGAACGAGGTGTGTTATAGGTTACATCTACCTGTTGAGAATAAGAATATTAACCCCTCGTTCCATGTGTCTCTTCTCAGGCCGGTGGTAGCTGGTCCACTCCAGGACAATGAGATAGGGGAGACTCCTCCGCCCCCACTGGACATCGAGGGGGCTCCGGCGTACACCGTTCGGTCCATCTTGGACTCAAGACGCCGGATGGGGTGTCTCCAGTATCTCGTGGAGTGGGAGGGGTACGGCCCGGAGGAGCAGTGCTGGGTGCCGCGGAGGGACATCCTAGACCCATCTCTCCTGTCGGAGTTCCACCGGGACCATCCCGCGCGCCCTGCTCCGCGTCCTCCTGGTCGTCCCCGAGGCCGGGGTCGGCGCACGGCTGGAGCCGCGCGTCAAGGGGGGGGTACTGTCACGGTTTCGGCCGAGGCTGCTCCTCCTCCTGGTTCGGGCAGGCTTCGGAGGTCGTCGTCCCCGGAGTACTAGCTGCCACCGATCGATGTTTCATGTTCGTTTGGTTTTGTCTTGATGTTGTACACCTGTGTCTTGTTAGTCCTCGTTAGTGTCCTATTTAGTTCTCGTTGTGTGTGATTGCTCTTCTGTTTCGTGTTGGAGCTACGTACTTCCCTCCAGTGTTTTGGAGAGGTTTTTCGCACATGTTAGTGCGCCGTTTGGTTGACGCCTGTGTGCGCCGTTATTTCGCCTTCGGGCTTATTGTGCTTATTTTCTACGTGAATATTGCACTAAAGTCTTTTGGACTGAGCTTCTGCGTCCTGCGCTTGATTCATGCACCACACCCACCTTCAGCACCCCTTGACAATATAAGGCAAGATATTAAATTAAAGCAGGATTAGAATCAATATTTGTCTGGATTTCACCCAACAAAAACCTAGAATGGATCAATTATATTTATTATAATCAACAAAGGTTTATTAATTACACAGACTCTGCATTATCAGCTTTAGGAGAGCAAGTACAGGCTACTAGTAGAATGGCATGGCAGAATAGGCAGGCTTTAAACTGGCTATTAGCGGAGAAAGGTGGAGTTTGTGTTATGTTTGGAGATGAATGTTGTACTTTTATCCCCAATAACACTGCCCCGGATGGTTCATTCACTGAAGCAATGACTAAGCTCAAAGGACTACAAAAAGAGGTTAAGGACAATGCTGGGCATGATGCTCATGTTTGGGACTGGATGGACTTAACTTTGTGAAAATGGGGTGCAATGCTTACAAAAATGGCAATAATGATAGGTATACAGTGGGGGAAAAAAGTATTTAGTCAGCCACCAATTGTGCAAGTTCTCCCACTTAAAAAGATGAGAGAGGCCTGTAATTTTCATCATAGGTACACGTCAACTATGACAGACAAAATGAGAATTTTTTTCTCCAGAAAATCACATTGTAGGATTTTTTATGAATTTATTTGCAAATTATGGTGGAAAATAAGTATTTGGTCAATAACAAAAGTTTCTCAATACTTTGTTATATACCCTTTGTTGGCAATGACACAGGTCAAACGTTTTCTGTAAGTCTTCACAAGGTTTTCACACACTGTTGCTGGTATTTTGGCCCATTCCTCCATGCAGATCTCCTCTAGAGCAGTGATGTTTTGGGGCTGTCGCTGGGCAACACAGACTTTCAATTCCCTCCAAATATTTTCTATGGGGTTGATATCTGGAGACTGGCTAGGCCACTCCAGGACCTTGAAATGCTTCTTACGAAGCCACTCCTTCGTTGCCCGGGCGGTGTGTTTGGGATCATTGTCATGCTGAAAGACCCAGCCACGTTTAATCTTCAATGCCCTTGCTGATGGAAGGAGGTTTTCACTCAAAATCTCACAATACATGGCCCCATTCATTCTTTCCTTTACACGGATCAGTCGTCCTGGTCCCTTTGCAGAAAAACAGCCCCAAAGCATGATGTTTCCACCCCCATGCTTCACAGTAGGTATGGTGTTCTTTGGATGCAACTCAGCATTCTTTGTCCTCCAAACACGACGAGTTGAGTTTTTACCAAAAAGTTCTATTTTGGTTCCATCTGACCATATGACATTCTCCCAATCCTCTTCTGGATCATCCAAATGCACTCTAGCAAACTTCAGACGGGCCTGGACATGTACTGGCTTAAGCAGGGGGACACATCTGGCACTGCAGGATTTGAGTCCCTGGTGGCGTAGTGTGTTACTAATGGTAGGCTTTGTTACTTTGGTCCCAGCTCTCTGCAGGTCATTCACTAGGTCCCCCCGTGTGGTTCTGGGATTTTTGCTCACCGTTCTTGTGATCATTTTGACCCCACGGGGTGAGATCTTGCGTGGAGCCCCAGATCGAGGGAGATTATCAGTGGTCTTGTATGTCTTCCATTTCCTAATAATTGCTCCCACAGTTGATTTCTTCAAACCAAGCTGCTTACCTATTGCAGATTCAGTCTTCCCAGCCTGGTGCAGGTCTACAATTTTGTTTCTAGTGTCCTTTGACAGCTCTTTGGTCTTGGCCATAGTGGAGTTTGGAGTGTGACTGTTTGAGGTTGTGGACAGGTGTCTTTTATACTGATAACAAGTTCAAACAGGTGCCATTAATACAGGTAACGAGTGGAGGACAGAGGAGCCTCTTAAAGAAGAAGTTACAGGTCTGTGAAAGCCAGAAATCTTGCTTGTTTGTAGGTGACCAAATACTTATTTTCCACCATAATTTGCAAATAAATTCATAAAAAATCCTACAATGTGATTTTCTGGAGAAAAAAAATCTCAATTTGTCTGTCATACCTATGATGAAAATTACAGGCCTCTCTCATCTTTTTAAGTGGGAGAACTTGCACAATTGGTGGCTGACTAAATACTTTTTTTCCCCACTGTATCATTAGTAGTGATGGGAATAGTGTTTTGTTGTATACTACCTCTGTTAAAATCACTTTTGATTCAAACCACAGTAAAACAAATGACTGTACAGACCATTGTTACTAGTTCAGCCAAAGAAATACACCCAGTTCAGGGAGCTCCAGGACAGTATGTTAATGAATATGGGAAACCTTGTAATATTAAAGGAGGACCAATGGACTGTCCATTTGGGAATCCTGAATGTCTGTATGGTGTTGTTCCTGGGGGAGGATGGGCCTGCCATGGTTACAAAGCCCAACAGGAAAACTTGGAGGTTAATGTAGAGGAAAACCTTTCAGACTTGTATCCAATACCTGACTGGGCTCTGGGTCCTCATCAGGATGGGTCAAACAATGAGGAAGATATATTGGTTTAAATATATGCATATAAAATGTAACCACATATGGCAAGGCTAAGAATAAGTAAATGCACAGGCTTACATTCATTTAAAATTAATCTTTGAATTATTGGGACTTTATTGGAAGTCCCAAAGGGGGGAATATATGGAAATAAATTATGTATCATTAAGGCAAAATGTTGGGAAATGTCAAAGGTAAAATATAGTAAACATGATTGACATTTTTATAATCCAGATGTATGTCTAAATATGGAATATAGCCAATACAGTGTGTAACCATGCTTTAATCAATGTATGTATCTTATTTTTTAAGAAAGTGTCTGAGTCACACCACCAATATAAAGAGATAAGGGAAAGAGGCCTCAACTGGAAAGCGCACGTAGCTCTTGTAAGAGTAAACAACATGTGTTATTGGACTTTGAAAGGTAACGGTGGCGTGACAGTGACAGATGTTAATCATTTATCTTAGGAGGAGTAACTATATATTATATGTAAGCATGACTATGCATTTGTATGTGTATAAAAGGAGATCTTTAAGCCAAGGGCAAGCAGCTGCTCCATGGAGCAGCTCGGCTTTGTTACGCAATAATAAAGTCTAATTTTTGGATTCACAAGCTCCAGTTTCTTGAGAGATATTTTTGAGTTAACTACTTTTGAATCAAATATTTCTACGACAATCACTCTTAGTAGCCACAAGCTGTGAACACAATCTCCTGTCTCGGTGTTGGCTCAAAGTCTTAGTTTAAGTATCCTTTAAAAAAACTTGACTTGGTGCTTTATGACTGAGATCAATTAGATCTACCCTTAAAGCTTCAACAACATGGAGAACTCCCAAGACATGGGGATGTACAACACCATTACCTGGATTTGTTCAAATGGCACTTCAAAGCTGAAGGACTCGTTGTAGTAAGGGTTGAGGGTGTTCTTCTTGATTGTCGTCTTCTTCTTCTTCAGCCTTTTCCCGTTCTGCATCAGGTGGATCTTCACGTAGGGATCTGAGGAAAGAAGAGAGGGCCAGGTTAGAACCTACTGCCACAAGGCATATACACCCTCCCTTTCTGGTGTATATGCACTCATATGTTTTAGTCACACCTTGTCCATCCGTTTCTTTGGATTTATCGTCTGATAACGTTCACCGTACTTACAAACCCATTTCAAATCATATGCAAGAGAAACAGAGTTGCGCACAATTTCTATGAATAGAATTTCGCTTCTTTTTCAAGTGGCTCATGTTTTCGCCTACAGAAGCACTTTCACTGGAGGGCCTCATTTCCGTTCCCCAATAATGACGACTCAAGCCTCTCCAGAGTGGGCCTGCTGTGGTTGGCCCTGTGGCCCCCCTCTCTCTGGTAATCAGGTCAAGAGGACCAGTAAAAGATGCAGACTCACCCATCAGCCTTCCTGCTTTATCATTGGCATTCAGGACGTTGGACTAGCATGGCTCGCACTCCGGATTTGTTTACTCCTCCTGAATGCTAATGACAAGTGGGAAGTGGAGGGGGGAGAGGAGGGAGAGGAGTGGCACCCTGTTTGAGACAAGACGCTTGAGTTTTGGAAAGCTAATGAGCCTTGGTAATGGACTGCCATTGAAACCAATTTGAGCTAGATAGTAGACAGACTTATCTTAATGAAAACAGGTTACGCCATTTATCTTTCAAGACGAGACAGCGTTTGTTGGTTCTAGGATCAACAAACACAAATAAATAGAATAGGATATGGCATGGTAATTGGGCTAAACGACCAATAACATTAAGGGAAAGGATGGTAGTTACAACTGAGCACCAGCATGGTAATGGATCAATGAAGCAAGGCATCAGTATCAATCCTCATAATGCTCTCTTGTTCTAATATACTGCTGGTTCCCAGATGCCTTTATTGGGCTTTTGGCTGGAAAAGACAGTTTTGACTCTGGAACATCTGTGGGATTCCTAGTAGTGGCAAACATTGAAAAAAGCAATGGCAAACATCTGTTATCCAATTTAGAGTGATAGACTACAGATGTAGGATCTTAATTTGATCACTCTTTTGTTGCTGAGAATGTTCCTACACAGCAGGAAACGCAAACTTGTAGTGTATTTGAGTTTTAAAAAGGCTTCTAAAGTTTGTAATTTCCACTTTAAAATTTCAGACTTGATTTGCCTTAACGAAAAATGGATCAACCCCTACAAAAATGTTCATTAATTATAATCCACATAATAATTCACATTTCCTGTTGCTGCAGGATTATTTTCCAGCTGTGGAAAACTGGCTCAAATTAAGATCCTACATCTGTAAGAGCAGATTGCTCACTGGCAGGCTCATCCCATAGTTGTGCGCGCAGTGTACATTAAGAGACAGAGAAAAAGAGAAGCAGAACAGACAGAATGAAAAAGAGAGAAAGAAAGGCAATGGACAGAGGGAAAGAGAGAAAGACAGAGAGAACTGAGTGAACGGAGCGAGAGAGTGAAAGGCCAGAATGGAGAGAACAGAAAGAACAAAGAGAGAGAGAAATAGAGAGAGAGAAAGAGAATGCAGCCTCGAGAGCGGGTGTCCATTGTGACGTTTATTACTCTCCTGCGGTGCGGTGAGGGCTATGGGATGATAAAAGAGCAGTAGGATGAGAGGTGTGTGTGTGTCAGTGAATAGGCTCAGCAGTAGGATGAGAGGTGTGTGTCAGTGAATAGGCCCAGCAGTAGAATGAGAGGTGTGTGTCAGTGAATAGGCCCAGCAGTAGAATGAGAGGTGTGTGTGTGTTAGTGAATAGGCCCAGCAGTAGGATGAGAGGTGTGTGTGATAGTGAATAGGCCCAGCAGTAGGATGAGAGGTGTGTGTCAGTGAATAGGCCCAGCAGTAGAATGAGAGGTGTGTGTGTGTTAGTGAATAGGCCCAGCAGTAGGATGAGAGGTATGTGTCAGTGAATAGGCCCAGCAGTAGGATGAGAGGTGTGTGTCAGTGAATAGGCCCAGCAGTAGGATGAGAGGTGTGTGTGTTAGTGAATAGGCCCAGCAGTAGGATGAGAGGTGTGTGTGTTAGTGAATAGGCCCAGCAGTAGGATGAGAGGTGTGTGTGTTAGTGAATAGGCCCAGCAGTAGGATGAGAGGTGTGTGTCAGTGAATAGGCCCAGCAGTAGGATGAGAGGTGTGTGTGTGTCAGTGAATAGGCCCAGCAGTAGGATGAGAGGTGTGTGTGTGTTAATGAATAGGCCCAGCAGTAGGATGAGAGGTGTGTGTGTTAGTGAATAGGCCTAGCAGTAGGATGAGAGGTGTGTGTCAGTGAATAGGCCCAGCAGTAGGATGAGAGGTGTGTGTCAGTGAATAGGCCCAGCAGTAATAATAATAATAATAATATGCCATTTAGCAGACGCTTTTATCCAAAGCGACTTACAGTCATGCGTGCATACATTTATTTTATTTTTTTGTATGGATGAATGTAGAATGAGAGGTGTGTGTGTGTGTGTTAGTGAATAGGCCCAACAGTAGGATGAGAGGTGTGTGTGTGTTAGTGAATAGGCCCAGAAGTAGGATGAGAGGTGTGTGTGATAGTGAATAGGCCCAGCAGTAGGATGAGAGATGTGTGTGTGTTAGTGAATAGGCCCAGCAGTAGAATGAGAGGTGTGTGTGTGTTAGTGAATAGGCCCAGCAGTAGAATGAGAGGTGTGTGTGTGTGTTAGTGAATAGGCCCAGCAGTAGGATGAGAGGTGTGTGTGTGTTAGTGAATAGGCCCAGCAGTAGAATGAGAGGTGTGTGTGTGTTAGTGAATAGGCCCAGCAGTAGGATGAGAGGTGTGTGTGTGTTAGTGAATAGGCCCAGCAGTAGAATGAGAGGTGTGTGTGTGTTAGTGAATAGGCCCAGCAGTAGGATGAGAGGTGTGTGTGTTAGTGAATAGGCCCAGCAGTAGGATGAGAGGTGTGTGTGTTAGTGAATAGGCCCAGCAGTAGGATGAGAGGTGTGTGTGTGTTAGTGAATAGGCCCAGCAGTAGAATGAGAGGTGTGTGTGTGTTAGTGAATAGGCCCAGCAGTAGAATGAGAGGTGTGTGTGTGTTAGTGAATAGGCCCAGCAGTAGAATGAGAGGTGTGTGTGTGTTAGTGAATAGGCCCAGCAGTAGAATGAGAGGTGTGTGTGTGTTAGTGAATAGGCCCAGCAGTAGGATGAGAGGTGTGTGTGTTAGTGAATAGGCCCAGCAGTATCTAAATGGGAATCTTCTTCAGTGTCAGACTGTGAGCATCACATAGCCGTATTAGGACTTTCTATCAGACTCTTCTATCAACAACCCCTTTACTGTTTTTTCTCTTTCTTTGTTGTGTGCAGTGAATTCTTTTCAGCCAAGTTCCCTCCTTTATAGGTTCTACTAATGTCCCTGTAGGAAACTAAAGATGTGTCATGAGAGAGCCGATTACAAACAATCAGACTTCTACACCTTTGCTGCTGACACTGATAGGAAGCTTTTCTAATAGGTAATGGTTGGAAGTTAATGGGGGAAGTTTGTGGATGACCTAAGTATGGTCCCCAAGGTCTCTGTGGAGGTTAGGCTCAATCGCCTTTGTTGGGACTGTCAAAGCAGACCGATAACAGATCCTGCTGCTTCAGATCCTGATACATGGCTGTGAAAGCTGTAACGCACACAGGCAGTCATTCACACACCCCTGTATTTCTTCAACCCTGCTCATGATCATCAGTTGCAACAGTCTTGAACCTGCGCAGAAATCTTTTATCTCTGTATAAAAAAGACCTCACATTCACAACCATGTAGATAAATTCCAACTCCTTCCCATTCCAACCGTATATTTGGCTGCCTCTGCCTCCTCTTGACCATCCACACAGGCCTGGGCCTGGCCCTGAATGACCAGCACTGGATAAATGAATCCCCCTATCCTTAGAGACTGAGGCTGAATACACACAACAACAACAATAACCAGACAGGGTTATCACAGATAACCTATCCCTCCACCATTAGAAAAACACCTGTGGTGTCCCGTGGCTTTCAGCCCTATTCTACCCAGACTCTTCTTATCTCGCTGCCAGTATTATTGGGTTTTGGCGGGCGACGCACCGCAACTCATATCCGGCTCATTTCGGCGTCTCGTCCCAGACAGCTCTAATCTCTGCCCATTTTGTGGATGAGTGGCCGCGGCAGCTGATGTGATGCACCTGTTGCAAAGAGAGAGAGAGAGAGAGAGAGCGCTGTCTCCGTCCGCTGTGTCTGTCTACACTTTGGTATACGGAGGCAGATCCTTGCCGCAAGCGTGACAGTCACTCATCTGGTTCACTGGCAATGGGCCGGGGTATTATGAAAAGATGCTGTGCCCATTTATAAAGAGTCTCCCTCCCTTCCCCGTGAACAGGAAGTAGCAGATGTGTGGAGAAGTGACTAACGGGGAGGACATGAGCGACGTCGGCTGCAGGTGTTTGTGGAGGAGACAATGCAGGCACCTGTCCCATACGATCTGTCAGAGCAGCAGCCACAACAGGACCTTCTCTATCCCAGCTGGCTCTGTGACAAACAGATGACAGAGGACCTTTTAACATGACAGTGTGTGCATCCAAAACAAATACATTATATTCATTCCTACCGTTACGAGACTATGTCAGCGTTACTGTGCATTCACCCGTCAGATTCAACAGAAGCTCTAAGATCTAGGCTTTAAGATTGTCGATAGCTAGTCATTGCTGTTTACTTCGGATTATAGGCCTTAGTGAAAGAGAATAGCAATCAATGCCAATCATAATTAGTCTATTGAGCGTAAGAAGGCCAAGCGGTAAAAACCGAAAGCCGCTAGTAAACGTTGGCTGCTTACTCGAGCGTGCTGGGTGTTGGCTTGCGGGGGCTGTGTACGAGATGTTGAACGAACATCAACTCAAGCAGGTTAAATATAGCTTAGCTGTCATCTTAGTTTAGTTTCCCTCCCATCGTTCTGGATGGGCCGTGGAGGAGGGGCATGCAGGGCCCCACTGTCATCTCAGTTTTACAGACTTGGATTTGACATGAATTATTCGCACGCAACTCCACTACGGCGCACACACACCACAGACACACACAGAGCATGGAAAACTCACACATGCCGTACACACACACATGCGCATGTGCACGCACACACACGCACACACATACACACTTCCAAACTTCTGCATTTCCCTAATCACCACCAAATTGGTTTTCCATTCATTCATCATTATAATAGCACCTGGCCTCATTGCTTTCCACACCTTGGCTGTGTAAGTAACTGGAGTGGCACTGTGAACCTGGAGCTCCCTTAATCAACTGGGCAGTATGCATGAGAAACAAAACAAATAATATGGTCTCCAGCCGAGAGGCTTGATGGTGTGCGGTGTGGTGTGGTGTAGAGCGGTGTGGGAGCACTGGGTGAGGACAGTGCAGGTTCATTAATACTAGAGGACTGGTTGATGTGATAACCTCCTCACTGAGAAGGTCCATTATCCTGTTATGAACAGCCTCACTATCCACTGTGACTGAGAGAGAGCGAGAGCGAGAGAGAGAGAGAGAGAGAGAGAGAGAGGTAGAGAGAGAGAGAGAGGGGGGGGAGAGGTGGCACAGTGGAGATAGTACATCCATTATCTTAACAAGCATGTACTCATTGTCAACGATGTAGTGATGGTGTGGTGGGGAATCAGGCGCAGAAGCAGAGGTACAGTCCAACAAGACTTTACTATGCAAAAATAATCCACAAACGGCAGGAGGCCAAACAGACGCGCACAGGCGTCAACACACGATCGCACGAAAACACAGTGCGCAAAACTCTCCTAAACAGAGGAGGACACTACTAATCCTGGCGTACTGGAAAAATAACACAGCTACGCAACCATCTGACAAGCGACAATTACACACAACACTATACACACAAACAGGGAACTAAATAGGGTGCATAATGAGACCTAACACAAAACAGGTGTGGCTAACAGACAAAACTAATCAAACAGGAAACACAGAACATAGAACGGTGGCAGCTAGAATTCCGGAGACGACGAACGCCGAAGCCTGCCCGAACAAGGGAGAGAGGCAGCCTCGGCCGAAACCGTGACAGTACCCCCCTTGACGCGCGGCTCCAGACGCGCGCCGACTCCGGCCTTGGGGACGACCCGGAGGCCGCGGTGCAGGGCGCGTCGGATACCCCCGATGGAATTCCGTCAGGAGCGACGGGTCCAAAATGTCTCTCCTCGGCACCCAGCACCGCTCCTCCGGACCGTACCCCTCCCACTCCACTAGATACTGAAGACCCCCCCTCCGACGTCTAGAATCCAAGATGGATTTCACGGTGTACGCCGGTGCCCCCTCGATGTCCAACGGGGGCAGAGGAGTCTCCAAGATCTCATGTTCTTGGAGTGGGCCCGCTACCACCGGCCTGAGAAGGGACACATGGAACGAGGGGTTAATACACTTATACTCCACTGGTAACTGTAATCTATAACAAACCTCGTTCAACCTTCTCAGGACTTTAAATGGCCCTACAAACCGCCGACCCAGTTTCCGACAGGGCAGGCGGAGGGGCAGGTTTCTGGCAGAGAGCCAGACTCGATCTCCAGGTGCGTACACAGGCCCCTCACTGCGGTGTAGGTCGGCGCTCGTCTTCTGTCGACGTATGGCACGCTGCAGATGGACGTGTGCAGCGTTCCACGTCTCCTCCGAGCGCCGCACCCACTCATCCACAGCGGGGGCCTCGATCTGGCTCTCATGCCATGGTGCCAGAACCGGCTGGTACCCTAAAACACACTGAAAAGGGGTTAGTTGGGTGGAGGAGTGGCGGAGAGAGTTCTGTGCCATCTCGGCCCAGGGCACATATCTCGCCCACTCCTCCGGCCGGTCCCGGCAGTATGTTCTGAGAAACCTGCCCACATCCTGGTTTACGCGTTCCACCTGCCCATTACTCTCCGGGTGGTAACCCGAGGTGAGGCTCACCGAGACCCCCAACCGCTCCATAAACGCTCTCCAGACTCTGGAGGTGAATTGGGGACCCCGGTCAGCCACAATGTCCTCGGGCACCCCGTAGTGCCGGAACACATGAGTGAATAGTGCTTCGGCGGTCTGTAGGGCAGTAGGAAGACCCGGCATGGGGAGCAAACGACAGGCCTTAGAGAACCGGTCCACAACGACCAGGAGTGTAGTATTCCCTTGAGAGAGGGGAAGGTCAGTTATAAAATCCACCGAGAGGTGGGACCATGGCCGTTGTGGAACGGGCAGGGGCAGTAACTTACCCCTAGGCAGATGTCTAGGCGCCTTACACTGGGCGCACACCGAGCAGGAGGAAACATAAACCCTCACATCCCTGGCCAACGTGGGCCACCAATATTTGGCACTAAGACAGTGCACTGTCCGGCCGATACCCGGATGTCCAGAGGAGGGTGACGTGTGAGCCCAATAGATCAATCGATCCCGACACTCGAGCGGAACATACTTCCGACCCTCCGGGCATTGTGGTGGACTAGGGTCGGTGCGTAATGCCCGCTCGAGCTCAGAATCGAGCTCCCACACCACCGGTGCCACTAGACACGACTCCGGCAGTATGGGAGTGGGCTCCACGGACCTCTCCTCCCCGTCATACCGCCGAGACAGCGCATCTGCCTTACCGTTTTGTGACCCAGGGATGTAGGTGATCTTAAAAGAGAAACGGGTCAAAAACATACTCCATCTAGCCTGTCGAGGGTTCAGCCTCCTCGCTGCCCGGATGTACTCCAGGTTACGGTGGTCCGTCAAAATGAGGAAAGGGTGTTGAGCCCCCTCAAGCCAGTGCCTCCACACCTTAAGGGCCTGTACCACAGCTAACAGCTCCCTGTCCCCTACGTCATAATTTCGCTCCGCCGGGCTGAGCTTCTTGGAATAGAAGGCACAGGGGCGGAGTTTAGGTGGCGCGCCTGACCGTTGTGAAAGCACGGCGCCAATACCGGCCTCAGACGCGTCCACCTCTACCTGAAATGGTAAAGAGGGATCCGGATGCGCCAGCACCGGAGCCGAGGTGAACAGGTCCTTCAGCTTCTCAAACGCCCTGTCCGCCTCGACTGACCACTGCAGACGCACCGGGCCCCCTTTAAGAGAGACGTGATGGGAGCTGCCACTTGCCCAAAACCCCGGATAAACCTCCGGTAGTAATTCGCAAACCCCCAAAAACTGCTGCACCTCTTTCACAGTGGTTGGTGTTTGCCAATTACGCACGGCTGACACTCGGTCTACCTCCATCTTCACCCCTGACGCAGACAACTGATACCCCAAAAAGGAAATCGACTCCTGGAAAAACAGACACTTCTCTGCCTTCACATACAGGTCGTGCTCCACCAGCCTCCGCAACACCCTGCGCACCAGGGCCACATGCTCGACACGGGTAGGTGAGTACACGAGAATGTCATCTATGTACACCACGACTCCCTGTCCCTGCATGTCCCTGAAGATCTCATCCACGAATGATTGGAAAACTGACGGAGCATTCATCAACCCGTATGGCATGACTAGATACTCGTAATGGCCCGAGGTGGTACTAAAGGCTGTTTTCCATTCATCATCCTTCCTGATGCGCACCAAGTTGTACGCGCTCCTGAGATCTAATTTCGTGAAGAAACGCGCCCCATGCAACGACTCAGTCATGGTCGCAATCAGCGGGAGTGGATAACTATACTTCACCGTAATCTGATTGAGACCACGGTAATCGATGCACGGACGCAAACCCCCATCCTTTTTCTTCACGAAAAAGAAACTCGAGGACGCGGGGAAGTGGACGGCCGTATGTATCCTTGTCTCAGTGATTCGTCTATGTAAACCTCCATAGCTTTCTTCTCCTCCTGAGACAGAGGATACACATGACTCCGTGGGAGCGCAGCTCCTGCCTGAAGGTCTATCGCACAATCCCCCTGCCTATGGGGTGGCAACCGCGTCGCCCTCGCCTTACTAAACGCAATAGCCAAATCCCCATACTCAGGTGGAATGTGCAATGCGGGCACCTGGTTTGGACTCTCCACCGAGGTAGCCCCTATGGAAACGCCCAAACATCTACCCACACACTGAGCAGACCACTCCATCAGAGCCCTCTCCTGCCACGAAATAACGGGGTTATGGGTACTTAACCAGGGCATGCCCAGCACCACCGGATACGCAGGAGAGTCAATCAGAAACAGTTGAATTATCTCCTGATGACTCCCCTGCGCACACATCCTAAGTGGCGCTGTGACCTCCCTGATTAAGCCCGTACCCAACGGACGACTCTCTAGGGCGTGAACGGGAAAAGGAACATCAACAGGGAGAAGGGGAAACCCTAACTCTAAACAAAACTTCTTATCAATAAAATTCCCAGCCGCGCCTGAATCTACCAGCGCCTTATACTGGGAATGAGGTGCCACCTGCGGAAAACGCACAGGCATACAAAAATGGGCAACAGTGAGCTCTGGGTGAGTGGGGCGCCTACTCACCTGGAGGGAATCCCCAGTGCGGGACCTGTCGTCATCTCCCCGAGGAGGCCATCCCCAGCACCTAGCCGCGGTGTGTCCTCCCCGACCACAGTTGGTGCAGTGGATGGACCCCCTCACCTGCCGACTCCTCCTATCTCTAGCGCCAGCGCCCCGAGCTCCATAGGACACGGCTCGGATGCGCTGGAGGGTGAAATGGACGGACCCCCCTCAGGACGTCCGCGGGTGGCCAATAGGTTATCTAACCTGATTGACATGTCGACCAGCTGGTCGAAAGAGAGACTGGTGTCCCCTACAGGCCAGCTCCCTACGGACGTCCTCTCTTAGGCTACATCGATATATATCGACGAGGGCCCGCTCATTCCACCCTGCATCAGCCGCTAGAGTACGGAATTCAAGCGCGAATTCCTGAGCACTCCTCCTCCCCTGCCGGAGGAAGACCAGACGCTCCCCGCCGCTTTCCCTCCGGGGGATGGTCGAACACCGCCCTAAAGCGGCGGGAGAACTCGTCGTAGGTGATACTCGCGGCGTCGATCTTCCTCCACTCCGCGTTGGCCCATTCCAACGCCTTCCCGGACAGGCAGGATATCAGGGCAGACACGCTCTCATGCCCCGAGGGTGCCGGGTGTACGGTGGCCAGGTACAACTCCACCTGGAGGAGGAATCCCTGACACCCAGCCGCGGTTCCGTCGTAGGCCCTCGGGAGAGCGAGTCGGATCCCTCGGTGTTCTGGCGCTGGAATGGGCAGGCTGGCCGATGGTGCTGGCTGGGCTGGCGGTGAGGAAGGTGTTGGAGGTGCGCCCCAGCCTCGGAGCGTGGTGATTACCTCCTGCAGGGCGGTTCCCATCTGGAGGATCTGTTCCTGTTGCTCCCGAACCTGGACCTCCAGTCTCGTCGGCGCTGCTTCGGCTCCCGCTGATTCCATGTTTAAGGTGTGTAATTCTGTCAACGATGTAGTGATGGTGTGGTGGGGAATCAGGCGCAGAAGCAGAGGTACAGTCCAACAAGACTTTACTATGCAAAAATAATCCACAAACGGCAGGAGGCCAAACAGACGCGCACAGGCGTCAACACACGATCGCACGAAAACACAGTGCGCAAAACTCTCCTAAACAGAGGAGGACACTACTAATCCTGGCGTACTGGAAAAATAACACAGCTACGCAACCATCTGACAAGCGACAATTACACACAACACTATACACACAAACAGGGAACTAAATAGGGTGCATAATGAGACCTAACACAAAACAGGTGTGGCTAACAGACAAAACTAATCAAACAGGAAACACAGAACATAGAACGGTGGCAGCTAGAATTCCGGAGACGACGAACGCCGAAGCCTGCCCGAACAAGGGAGAGAGGCAGCCTCGGCCGAAACCGTGACACTCATCCTCCAGTAACCTCCACTGTGCTTCTGTATGTAACACTGATACTATTCTATAGCACTATGTTATTTACCACCACAGATTTGATTGGCTCTTGATTTACGTCACTGTATGTAGGTTGGCAGCAGTGGCGCTGAGTTCTCTTCCATGCTTCTACACACTTGTACACCTTTTATGTGAGGGGACATGGTCTACATACTTCACCCATAGAAATAGGCCGTTATCACAGTGCCGCACACAGCCAGTGAAGAGCCCTGCTGGAGCGCTCTCCTGTGGTGAGTCATACTAGCGAGAGTTGTTCCATTGTCACAGTATATACTGTAGTTAAATATAGGGACTCACCTTGAGTCTATAATACAGGTTACCTGTACATCTTCAGCAGAGATGATGAGAAAGACGCAAGTATCTTGCCTGCGATGCATTGCATGGTATGTGCTGTATTATAAGTCCCTCCTGGGATATACACTAAATTAACTTTTAAGAAGGCACACCTGTTAATTGAAATGCATTCCAGCTGACTACATCATGAAGCTGGTTGAGAGAATGCCAAGCGTGTGCAAAGCTGTCATCAAGGCAAAGGGTGGCTATTTGAAGAATCTCTAATATAAAATATATTTTGATTTGTTTAACACTTTTTTTGGTTACTACATGATTCCATATGTGTTATTTCATAGTTTGATGTATTCACTATTATTCTACAATGTAGAAAATAGTAAAAATAAAGAAAAACCCTTGAATGAGTAGGTGTTCTAAAACTTTTGACCGGTAGTGTAGTTCTGTTAAAATAAACCTTCCACTGTGATTCAGGAGGGCTCAGCTGAGAACTTTTGTCGATGATTAGATTAGGTGCTCTTTTAAAAATGTTTGAAACAAGTTTGCTGCACAGCATGATACAGCGATTCTGGCTGTTATGATTCTTTGGGGCAATCAGAATAATTATGAATAATTATACATATTTTAATGAAATTAGCGGTGTCTCGTTTGCTGAGCAATAATTAGGCTCGATAAACAGGACAGCAGCGGAGAAAAGGACCAATCCCAGGCCATCAATTACTTGTCCTCCTCTTCCAGTTCTGGCTGTGTCACGATGTGAGATAGTCACTAATTATTGTTATTATATACATGCCTGTTATTTCATCTATCTGCCAGGCTTTGACGTCTATTCTCTTGACAGAAAGACACTTCTGAAGAAGTTGCCTCTTCAAACAATGGGCTAACTGAGATATAGTACTCTGCCATATCTTGTTAGAAAACTGAATTGGAACAACATTTTGTCAGGTACAGGTGTCCAAAAACAATATTTTCTGCCCTAAAGCGTGCACGGGAATGATGCTTGTTTGGTATTTGTTTATTTGGTTAGTCAAACCCAGAGGCGGAGAGAGAGAGATACCAGTGTATTGGCTCCTTTCAAAAGGAATGACAACACTCTCTTTCAAAACTTGAACAAAACAAGCCAAGCACAAGCTATTCTTCAATTCAATTTTCTGATAACATTTAAAAAAGGTAAAATTGCTGTCATGGTGTTCAGCTTCACTACCTTGTTCATTGTTCAGTTGACTTCAAAAACATGAGCATCCAAATAAGCTGTGTGAGTGGGAACAAGATGCCTGTTATCTAGCCTACTGTTTGGGACTTCAATGGGGAACATGAAAGTCGAACAATAGCTCCTATAATTCTCATTCCCTCTGTGGATTTTTCAAACAGATAAAACCCAGGTGAGAGTGTTATGTACTTTACCAATTGGATAGATTAGATAGAAATGATGTGCCAATAGCGTATTGGGATGGCTAGAAGCCATTGGCTAGAAATCATGTTATCCTCTTACAAGTTTTATGATACAGTATGCTCATATGAGTATGCAAAGAGAGACATCCATGCACACACACACTAACACACTCTGACACATGCAACACACACACCAACACACAGACCCACACACAACTGTGTAGCCAGTCTAATGCGCTATTAAAATGGAAATCATAGTTCGGAGCCTTGAATCCAATGGCAACTGAGATGAAAAACATGCTATTACCATACGTTAATAATTTAACCTGAAATCCCCAGACTTGGCTCCACTTTGACCTTTTAAACACACTAGATAAACCATGCACCAATTACCCCTGGCATATTGCATGTCAAGCCCAGCCATCCTTCCTAACCACTTTCCTTCTGAATTAGTTTCTCACAGTAACCGCCTGGCCTTCAAACTGCCTCCCATCTATTACCTCATCAGCTTGATTGACAGTTTAGGATGTGGCCAATCCCATGATGCAAATGACGACAGATGAGAGCTAATGCGACGAGTGGAAAATACCAGCGGGGAGGCATGGGTTCTGGCTAATGGCTACCAGGCACACTACTCTGACAGATGAGGGAAGGTCCTGGGTTGTTAGAGTGAGGTAGCGGTTCTGTTAGGTAAGTCAGGCACTGATGCGGGGGAGGTGGGGAGAACGGGGAGGTGGGGAGAATGGACTAGATGCATGGTAACTGCAGCCTGGAGAGGGTTAGGGTGAGGAGGAAGGACAGGGAGGAAGAGGAGGATAGGGGATTGGGGGGGCTCTTTGTAGGGGTGGAGGGATGAATGGTTCAGGTGGGCTCCTATTTCTAACTCCTGAATGGCCCAAATTGCGAGGACCATACAGGAAATACACACAGCTGGCTCTGCTTGCTAGAAGGGGTCCGCACCCACATAGCCCTCCTTCCCAGAGGAAAGAGCAGAGGTTAAGAAAATGAGATTTCTTTGCTTCTCTCTGAGCGGTGCAGCAACGAAAACTAGATGGATTACTCTCTGTAATACACACACACCTGCACATGTGTGTGTGCGTGCGTGCATGCGTGGTCACAATCGCAAATGGAACATTCTGTTACCATGGCGTCAGGCTTGCTTTTCAGAGTTGGTCAATTCATTAGAAATGTGTTCTATCTATGAGCCTCTACAAGTGCATTAGTGAACAATGGCCACAATGGCCAGGTGACTTTCCAAAGCTTTTTTTTATTGTAGTCCCTATGGGATCTCCCCTCAACATAAAGCAGGGTGTTCATTACTGCCCACTGCAATCATTACTGTCCATGTGTATTTTCTCCCACACAACAGCAGGTCTGCACAGTGGAGCCCTTTAACTACCACCCACACCACTGATCCCTGGAGTACCTGGGTCTAAACACGTGTTCTGTTGGCATCACCCGCGGCCTTCACATTGGCATTATTCTGGAGGACAAAATGCAATTTCTATTGATGTCCACAGCACATGTTTGGCTTGGTAATACATTTTGGAGGGAGAGTTTAGATATAAATTAGTCACTTCAGATGCTATCTGTTTTCTACTGCCGATATAAGGATGGGCAATGATTGGTAGGGGACTGTTATTGTTTGAGAGAAATAGCTGCAGGAAGATAGGAGAGACTAAAGTGATTGCTGCCCAAGATGCATTTTCTTAGACAAAAGATGAGCATGTCGTGTGGAAAGCCAGTGGGGAGTGAAAGCACCGCACAATCAGAGCTCAATGTCTCCAACAGACACAAATTTCCCCAAAGTCCACCCTGACAAAACACTGGGCCCCACAATGACTCACCAAGCCTTCAGCAAAAACACTAGAACAGCACAGAGAGGGGAGAGGGCAAAACAATGGTTTCTAATACATAACACCCTGAAAGCATTCATTACCAGAGAGTGAGTGTGGCTTTGACTGAGGGTTTCAAAATGACAGCCCCTCCTATTGAGTGGACATGACACAGGTGGGAGCAGGTCTGGAGGTAAAATGCCTTACTACCATCTTAGGCCCCCTGGCTGTCAATCATCCTGCTTGGCCATCCTTATTGTGGCCCTCAGGCGTCTGTTGTGGCCCTCAGCTCTGCTCTGCTCACCTGACAAGCCTCCCACATCCATCTTCTTCAGGTTCTTGGCCTCCAGGATGACCACGGTCAGCTTGCCGGCGGTGGGCACGTATCGCAGGGAGAAGCAGATATCACCCAGCTTCTCTTGCTGTGAGAGGAGAGAGAGAGAGGAGTCATGACCATAGCTAGGAATAAGGATGAAGTTGTCTGCTGAAGTGAAACATGGTTTGGGAGTGTTGTCTTGTCTGTCTAAAAGCTATCATGCTTTCACATGGATTCTGTTTTCCCATATCTTTGTAGGGCAGGGTTCCCCAAGCCGAATTTGGCCCTTGGGTGATTTTTGTAGCTCAATTGGTAGAGCATGGCGCTTGTAACGCCAGGGTAGTGGGTTCGATCCCCGGGACCACCCATACGTAAAAATGTATGCACACATGACTGTAAGTCGCTTTGGATAAAAGCGTCTGCTAAATGGCATATTATTATTATTACATTATTTTACTTCTGAGCAATTTCTTTTTTTTTGGGGGGATATAAAATACTGTAACAAAACACCAGGAAATCAGCTCCAACTGATTTTACTTTAGGAGATCTGTTCCCAAGTATTCATACGCATAATGTGATCATATCCCAATGTAATCAAGGTTTGAAATGATTATGTTTTAGTCATATATTACACAGTATCTGTTTGGGCTTCTTGCGGTCAATTTAGCAAATTATTTGTAATTATATTCGGGCCCCCCGACCATCCACTCAAGAACAAAACGGGCCGCGGCTGAATGTAGTTGGGGGGCACCCCTGTTGTAGGGGTAGTTGGTTGAGGTTATAGCTGTTGAGAGCCAGAACTTCATCAATCATTCCCTTGTGTCATGCACATCAACATATAAATAAATAATGGTAATCACAGAGTGAACAGATTAAAAATGGGATACATATTTCTGACATTACCCATATTAACAAGTAGAACAGACTGGCGCTCAATAAGTGTCCCAGGTCTAACCAGCAGATGATTGGAGACAGCCATTATGAATACACATCATAAATCAATGGCCAAGGAGGCCTGAAGACTGATTATTGCTTTATATACCAGAGGTCTTTCATCAAATTAGAATCAAGACCTATTCCCTAATACTAAATATATGTGATGAGATTGTAATAAGGTTGCCAGATGTGAGTTGTATATGGGGCAGGTTTCTTCTCAGCCTGGGTTGCCATTACTCAGTCAGTGTATCTAGCTGTGCCTGGCCTGTACACTCAGCCCAGAGCCGACGGGACTAAATAGACTCTCACTTTAATGACTGAGGTTCCAGCTTCATCAACATAAATACACACTCCTCCTGGGGAGGCGTGGGCAGAGAGACTGAGAAAAGAAAACACTGATATACAGTAGGGAAAAAAAGTATTTAGTCAGCCACCAATTGTGCAAGTTCTCCCACTTAAAAAGATGAGAGAGGCCTGTAATTTTCATCATAGGTACACGTCAACTATGACAGACAAAATGAGGAAAAAAAATCCAGAAAATCACATTGTAGGATTTTTTATGAATTTATTTGCAAATTATGGTTGAAAATAAGTATTTGGTCAATAACAAAAGTTTCTCAATACTTTGTTATATACCCTTTGTTGGCAATGACACAGGTCAAACGTTTTCTGTAAGTCTTCACAAGGTTTTCACACACTGTTGCTGGTATTTTGGCCCATTCCTCCATGCAGATCTCCTCTAGAGCAATGATGTTTTGGGGCTGTCGCTGGGCAACACAGACTTTCAACTCCCTCCAAAGATTTTCTATGGGGTTGAGATCTGGAGACTGGCTAGGCCACAACAGGACCTTGAAATGCTTCTTACGAAGCCACTCCTTCGTTGCCCGGGCGGTGTGTTTGGGATCATTGTCATGCTGAAAGACCCAGCCACGTTTCATCTTCAATGCCCTTGCTGATGGAAGGAGGTTTTCACTCAAAATCTCACGATACATGGCCCCATTCATTCTTTCCTTTACACGGATCAGTCGTCCTGGTCCCTTTGCAGAAAAACAACCCCAAAGCATGATGTTTCCACCCCCATGCTTCACAGTAGGTATGGTGTTCTTTGGATGCAACTCAGCATTCTTTGTCCTCCAAACACGACGAGTTGAGTTTTTACCAAAAAGTTATATTTTGGTTTCATCTGACCATATGACATTCTCCCAATCCTCTTCTGGATCATCCAAATGCACTCTAGCAAACTTCAGACGGGCCTGGACATGTACTGGCTTAAGCAGGGGGACACGTCTGGCACTGCAGGATTTGAGTCCCTGGCGGCGTAGTGTGTTACTGATGGTAGGCTTTGTTACTTTGGTCCCAGCTCTCTGCAGGTCATTCACTAGGTCCCCCCGTGTGGTTCTGGGATTTTTGCTCACCGTTCTTGTAATCATTTTGACCCCACGGGGTGAGATCTTGCGTGGAGCCTCAGATCGAGGGAGATTATCAGTGGTCTTGTATGTCTTCCATTTCCTAATAATTGCTCCCACAGTTGATTTCTTCAAACCAAGCTGCTTACCTATTGCAGATTCAGTCTTCCCAGCCTGGTTCAGGTCTACAATTTTGTTTCTGGTGTCCTTTGACAGCTCTTTGGTCTTGGCCATAGTGGAGTTTGGAGTGTGACTGTTTGAGGTTGAGGACAGGTGTCTTGTATACTGATAACAAGTTCAAACAGGTGCCATTAATACAGGTGATGAGTGGAGGACAGAGGAGCCTCTTAAAGAAGAAGTTACAGGTCTGTGAGAGCCAGAAATCTTGCTTGTTTGTAGGTGACCAAATACTTATTTTCAACCATAATTTGCAAATAAATTCATTAAAAATCCTACAGTGTGATTTTCTGGAATTTTACAGGCCTCTCTCATCTTTTTAAGTGGGAGAACTTGCACAATTGGTGGCTGACTAAATACTTTTTTCCCCCACTGTAAATCATGCTTGTATGAAGCCATCACGGTCTAATATATCCATAAATAACTGAGAAAGGCCAGCACTGTCTTTTGAGCTGCTAGACCCTCCACTGCCGAGAGCATGTTTGACCCGCCAGGATGAGGTTGTTTTCGCTATGTTAACACTGTCACACAACCTACGAGGATGAGTCTAACATTTTGTAGCTAATAAAATGCATGGTCAGTGAATATGGGTGTGTTTTTTCAAAGCACGTTCGCAGGTAAATCCAATTGTCACCGCATCACTTTTCTTCTCGACAACAGACGCCATTGTAAGTAACCTTTATTTCTAGAAGAATACACGGTGGAAACAAACAAATTATGAAACACCCTGATATGTTGATCATGTGTCGCTTAAAAAAGATTGGATTCCATCTGAATTCATCTGGATTCCATCTATTATTCTGGCAGTGTTTGACCTCATTTTAAAGTTATGTGAACAGAATGCCGCCATATTATCTTTACCACAGACCGACTGTATATGTAAGGGTTAATCAACGAGGGGCTATGCGCTCTGTGGAAAATAATGAACGACGTGGAAGGTGTGTTCCACGACGCGCTAGCGGCGTGCAACTGACCTTCCATTGAGTTGCATTATTTTCCAGAGAGCGCATAGAGCTCTGAGTTGATTATCCCTTTCATACCATGGCTATAATTTCACACATTTGCCAATACAAATTGTTCATTTGCAGGTAGAAATGTGTTCAACATCCACTGAAGTAGCTAGCAAGTTTACTAGATAGCGACAGTAGTTGCCTTGGTAACCAAACAAACAGACTCGCTAGTTTAGCTAACCAAACCATCAGTCCTAGCTTGCTATTATGAAAATCGAATTCAACAATGTTTTCAATTCGACATCTGCTTTTCAAAAGCAGCTCAAACATAGAACATATAAGAATGAAATAGCCATTGAATTCTACAGTGCTAATATACCGTGCATTATAGGGAAATAATGCATGCTCTAGAATGCCCTTCAAGCCAATCAGAAACGGCCATATACCACAATCAATATTGGCCATATACCACAAACCCCCGAGGTGCCTTATTGCTATTATAAACTGGTTACACACGTAATTAGAACAGTAAAAACTGTTAAAAATGACTGTTCTAATTACGTGTGTAACCAGTTTATAATAGCAATAAGGCACCTCAGGGGTTTGTGGTATATGGCCAATATACCACGGTTAAGGGCTGTGCCCAGGCACTCCGCTTTGCGTCGTGCATAAGAACAGCCCTTAGTCGTGGTATATTGGCCATATACCACACCTCCTCAGGCCTTATTGCTTATTGCTTAAATAATACCCTGCATGCATATATTTGCATAGATATGGGTAATGTGTCCATCAATTTGGAGTGGATATTGGAACCATTCTGAAGGACCTACTTTGCCCTTAGTCTAGTGTGGTCGTGCCAAACATGTACATGTATGGGGAGAAATAGGAGTTGGCAAACAGATCTGGGACCAGACTAGTGGTTGGGCTGTTCAGAGGATCTCTGGCTAGCCGCTAGGACCTCGTTGGGTGTAATTTGCAGCCACTGAGGCATGGCTGATGTGTGAAACATTCCAGGAACTTCTTCTTGACCCTATTGTCTCTTATACACCCACAGAAGTTGCTTGGTGTGTCACATTATCCTTAAAGTTTTCACATAATGATCACATTTCAACATTTGTATAATCATATAGTATTTAAAATGGTGCTCACGATGGTGAAAGTGGCCTTTTCAAATCAAATCAAAACATTTCAAGGTCCTTCAGCGAAAGCCCACTCAATTGAGCGACTGTAACACTTTAAGGGCGTTAAGACAGTGTCTCCAGCCTTGCGTGAAATTATCAGGTGTAGCTTGTCTGGTTCTGAAATAACGCTGCAGATTGAGATGCCCTTCCACTCTCTGGCACCACAGGTATGAAAATGTACATTTATATGAACCAAGCATGCCATTAAAAACAAGGTTCCCCTAGCAACCCACGCTTAAATGCTGTACGCCATGACATTTACCTTGAACATTTAATCTCCTGCACCACTGCTTGGGAAATCACACGTTATTAACAGAATGAGAAGCATGGAGGGATAACTAAGTGACATTTTCCAAGAGATATGGAATACCCCCAACTACTGTATGGCACTGAGCTCACTCTTCAATCCCAGGTAAAACATGTTTAACATAGTCATAAGATTGTTGTGTAATAAAATGTTTCATTAAAAATGACGGATCGTGGATTTTCTAGAAATGAACTGTTACCTTGGTGCTAACACATCCTGGTAGTCAACTGTCGTAACTTTGGGGAAGAAAATATCAGGAGTTTCTGATGTGTGAACTTTTAGAGTTATTATTTACCTCCTCCTTCTCGGCGCTCACAAGATCCCGCCACTCCTCTGTCACGTGACTAAAGTCAATCTTGTTCATGGGCAGCTTCACGTCTCCGATGGCGTCGTGCTTGGAGAAGCGGTCAAAGTCATACACCGTCATCATCAGCGTCTTGCCTCCCAGCTCGACGTAGGGCACCTGGGGAGAACCATGAGGACTGAAATTATGCATAGAACCACGAGAAGAGAGTTTGACCGAACTTGAAACCTATCTCTAATGAAGTGACTTCTGGTGGAACTTACTGATCTCAAACTATGGATAAATCGAAGTAGTCTATTGTTGACAACTGTACTAGCATAGTGGTGATAGTGGTGCTTTCCAAAATGGCTGCCAGATTGGCACACTGCATCAAAGCAGGTTGCACTGTATCTGTCCTGCTACTCCCAGGCACTGGTATTGCTTGTCAAGTAATAGAGAGGAGTCGTCTCGAGTTGGGGAAGTTCTAGGTCTAGAGCATTACAAATCAATCAAACCCCCTCCTCCTCCTCTCCTTCCTCCTCAAGTCCTGTCTGTGACGGACAGGCGGTAGTCACTCTTATCTGCCAGAGATCTGGGGTGAAGGAAGGGGTGCTGGTGGAGGGGATGGTGAAGAGGGGATGGGGGGGAGAAGGGTGGTGTCTGGGATTTGATTCTTGATTGCCTCCAATTGAGCTGTTCTCCAGACAAAGCTCATTATACACCGGGACGTGTTACAACACGGTGACAAACTGCCTGATTGGCTAGAAAAGAGATAAGACTTCCAAAGTTTGTCCTTGACACTATCATCACCATGACCAAAGAATACTCCTTGCTCCTTCATTTCAATAATGGAGCCACTTGTGATTACAAGTAGGCGCCGGTGGGATAAATAAAGGTTCACAGATCTACCATGTTTTCTGAATTCCAAAATAATGATGCTACTGGTTAACCAATCTGGCAACTGCTGCAGACAAACACCTGTGCTCTTTTTACTGCTGGGTGAATGCCACAACTCTTCCTCCACAGCTGAGATACTGTAGCTACAATCACATATCCGAAACTGAGAAACGTTTGCTCAAATTTAGGCCAAATCAAAACAAGAAAAAGAGAGAGAAAAAGGTGAGATGAAGCGTTGCATCTGCCTGTGTGAATCCTAATCATACAGAGGCTGTGTGGACGAAGAGACAGTCTGTCAGCAACTTGTTACTGGGCCAGCTACTCCGTGTCTACACACCTTACCGAGCGATCACACCACAGGATGCAAATGACTTTGTCAGTATAGAACGAATAAACACAACCTGCTTAAACTACTGTGTGCAATGTGTGGTTTGTGTATTTGTCCTATTCCTTTACTACTACTACTACTACTACTACTACTTCTACTACTACTACTACTACTACAACTACTACAACTACTACTACTACTACTACTACTACTACTACTACTACTACTACTACTACTACTACACAAGCCAAGGTTTTGAGAGTAGCATGGATGAAGTATTGTCTAGTCTACTCTTATACCTTGAATAACTACCTTGAATTGGAACTGCTCGTTGAAGGTGGGGTTGAGGGTCTTCCGGTGGACCTTGGTCTCAAACTTCTTCTTCTTGTCAGGCAGCAGATAGACCTTGACATAGGGGTCTGAAGTGCCGCCCATGTCCATGGCTGGAAGGTCCGCTGCCTGGATGATCCCTACTATGAGCTGTGGAGAGGAAGGGGGAGGGGAGACAACAGAGGCTAGTCAGCACTACAGTCCTACCCACAGCAATTCCAGCGCATTGATATGACTGTCATCCCACCAACATTCTAACCGAGCATCAAGCTTTGGTTCAATTGGAATAAACCCCGGTCTCATCACTGGTGCAAAACACTAGGATGGAGAGATACTACATGGCATGGGTTTAAAACGATCACCAGCAGAATTTAAGTCAAGAGCATATAGTTTAGATTTCCTTATGAGAAAGAAGCCCATCGGTCATCTCCTTCAAAGGGACTCATCCATACCTTCTCATCTGTAACTCTTTACATTCCAAATCATGGAGGCAGGCCATAGGTGATATTAAAGTAATGCTCCTGTGAAAGCCACTGTGGTTTAAGTCAAAGCAATATTAAGGCGGCCAGCAGTCAAGGTCAGGACCTGTCAGAGCAGTGAGAGGCCTGCTCACATCAGGCTGATAATTGTTAACCATGCTGGGGGGCCGGGGAGGCTGATTGACCTGCCAGTCAAAGCTGCTTCCTCCAACGCCTATTGGGGCCACCTAGTCAGTCAATCAACTTCCTGTCAGGCAGCCATCAACCAGCAATCTGGAGGGGGACCAGGGCACTCAGCCATGGAGCTCTCCAGCAGTTGTCAGAGTCAGCCAGCCAGCATGGATTATTGGAGCGTGAGAAATAAGGCTACCCTCTGCCATCAAAACGCATGGATCAGTGTAGCAACGGATGTTGGATCTCATCATATTCTGTGACCCGTGTTTTCGCAGATCAGATCAGAGTGCTAAAGCAAGGCTCAGGGGAGATGGTGATGGGACTCCAGCTGTAGGAAGATCATGATGGGAGGATGATGATGGGGGTGGGGGATGACTGTGTGATGATACGATACAGGGGCCAAAGCAAATACTCAACACACAGCCCACTGTCCACGTACAGCACAAGTACACCGCACAGGAACACAACATGAAAGGAACATAGATGGGGGTGATATTGTGCCAAAATGCACCCATGCTAATGCATCACATTCTCACAACATTGTTGTAATACTAAATAAGTTGTTATATACACTGAGCAGAGGTTGGAACCGGTTCAGGGAACAGAACCAAAATCCGGAAAATAATGACATTTTTCAAGGAACAGAACCAGAACCAAGAACAAAAGTGATCTATACTGTTCCGGAAAATAACCGTTATTTTAAAAGCATGGGAACCGGTTAATAACGTTATTTTACGTTCCGGGCATTTTTTCCAGTCCGACAGAAAATGCAACACAGTGCATTCACTGTCACTCAGAAACGTATTCCAGTGTCTGCCTGCCCGATGAGCATCTTTGCCAGTGTGTGTGTAGGCTGCCTGCCCCTGCCCCTCCCCCTCCCCTCAAAGCATGCATAGTCAACTGTAGCTACTGACGTTACAGGCGTGATTCAGAAACTAGGGAGAGAGATTTTTAATTGGAGAACAATGGATTCACTTTTTCAGTGCTAGTTAAGGATATTGTAGTTATCAGGTTTCACATTGGATTTATTACCTACAAAAAGGTAAGAAGTGTTTTATTTTATTTCTGCTCTTGAAAACTCCAGGCAGCGTTATGTGTAATGTAATGGAACTGAGAGTCATGATCAAGGGCTAGCTCTGGTCCAACGCTAGTTAAGCCAACTCTCTGAAGTTCAAAGTTCCATCATAGAAGCCGCTCCTCCGTAGGTATAATTCTGTGGGCCTAATTCAGATAATGCATGTCAGAACAACAAGATGCCCAGCACTCTCCTCACCCGCAAAATTTCAGTCGCATGTCGCACCCTACAATGCATGCACATAGCTTGCCCCCTCCATAGCAAGCTGCTCTATCCATTGGTGAAGTAATTTAATGTCGAGCTAAATGTAAAAAAAAAAGTAGATTTCAGAGGTTTGAAAAGGAAGAGAAAGGAACGATATAAACTGTTACTTTTGTTGGGTTCGAACTGGTTCAGAACTTTATTTTGCTGGTCGGAACAGTGGATTGGAACCCAAAATATTATGGATCTGCTCAGAACGAAACGATTGGAAAATAATTTTGATTCCAACTCCTGACACAGTGTACAAAACATTAGGAACACCTTCCTGATATTGAGTTGCACCCCCTTTTGTCCTACAGAGGAGCGGCTTCTATGAAGGAACAGCCTTAATTCGTTGGGGCATGGACTTTACAAGGTGTCGAAAGTGTTCCACAGGGATTCTGGCCCATGTTGACTCCAATGCTTTCCACAGCTGTGTCAAGTTGGCTGGTAGTGGATCTCTACCTCGAATAGCTTGTTCCATCTCATCCCACAGATGCTCAATTGGATTGAGATCTGGTGACTGGGCAGGCCACTGCAGTAATCTGAATTCACTGTCATGTTTGTGGATCCATTAATTTACATTTTAGTCATTGAGCAGATGCTCTTATCCAGAGCGACTTACAGTTAGTGAGTGCATACATTTTCATACTGGCCCCCCGTGGGAAACGAACCCACAACCCTGGCGTTGCAACTGCCATGCTCTACCAACTGAGCTACAGGGGACTCCATTCCTATACAATCCTAGCGTTGTGGCATGGGGCATTATCCTGCAGAAAATGTTTTGCAGATGGTACACTGCTGCCATGAAGCGATGCACCTGATTGGCAATGATGTTCAGATATCCTGTGGCATTCAAATGTTGCTCAACTTTTATCAATGGGCACAATGTGTGCCATGAAAATACACCCCACACCATCACACCACCACCACCAGCCTGCAATGTTGACACGTGGCATGATGGAGGCATGTACCCATACCCTAGTCCTCCATCCACGTGAAACAGCAGGAACCGGGATTCATCAGACCAGGCAATGATTTTCCAATTCTCCAGTGTCCAGTGATTTCATTCCTTAGCCTACTGCAACTGCAGTGAGGTCGTCGGCTGCCATACCCCATTTCGTGTCAAGTTATGACGAGTTGTGCATTATTTTATGGGTCTTTGGGCACCAATGTTGTACTTGACTGTCAGTTGACTAACTGTAGCCTGTCTGTTGCTCTGCACAATTCATGTCAGCCTCCTTTGTCCTCTTTCATCAATGACCCGTTTTCGACCACTGGCCTGCCGTTGACTGGATGTCCTTTGGGTGGTGGATCATTCTTGATACACACAGGAAACTGTTGAGCATAAAAAACTAACGACACACTCGTTCAAAGGCACTTAAATATTTTGTCTTGCCCATTCACCCTCTGAATGGCACACATAAACAATCCATGTCTCGATTGTCTCAAGGCTTAAATATCCTTCTTTAACCTGTCTCCTCCTCTTCATCTACACTGATGTAAGTGAATTTAGCGCGAAACATCAATAAGGGATCATAGCTTTCACCTGGATACACCTGGTCAGTCTATGTCATGGAAAGAGCAGGTGTTCTTAATAATTTGTACACTTAGTGTAGTTTGAACATATAGCTAAAGCAACCCAAAGGGAATAACTAAGATACTTTACATGTACGTTCTTCAAAATTGATTAAATATATAATTTTTTTCTCTCACCCATCTACACACAATACCCCATAATGACAAAGTGAAAACATGTTTTTATTAAAGTTTGCAAATGTATGAAAATGAAATACAGAAATATCTCATTTACATAAGTATTCACTCCCCTGAGTGAATACATGCTAGAATCACCTTTGGCAGCGATTACAGCTGTGAGTCTCTCTGGGGTAAGTCCTAAGAGCTTTGCACACCTGGATTGTACAATATTTGCACATTATTCTTTTTTTAATTATTCAAGCTGTCAAGTTAGTGGTTGATCATTGCTAGACAGCCATTTTCATGTCTTGCCATAGATTTCAAGTAGATTTAAGTCAAAACAGTAACTAGGCCACTCAGGAACATTCAATGTCGTCTTGGTAAGCAACTCCAATGTACATTTGGCCTTGTGTTTTAGGTTATTGTCCTGCTGAAAGTTGAAGTTTTCTCCCAGTGTCTGTTGGAAAGCAGACTGAACCAGGTTTTCCCTCTAGGATTTTGCCTGTGCTTAGCTCAATTCCGTTTCTTTTCATCCAAAAAAACTCCCTAGTCCTTGACGATGACAAGCATACCCATAACATGATGCAGCCACCACCATGCTTGAAAATATGAAAAGTGGTACTCAGTGATGTGTTGGATTTGCCCTAAACATAACTCTTTGTATTCAGGACATAAAGTTATTTTTTTTGCAGTTTTACATTAGTGCCTTATTGCAAACAGGATGCATGTTTTGGAATATTTTATATTCTGTACAGGCTTCCTTCTTTTCACTCTGTCATTTAGGTTAGTATTGAAGGCACTGTATGTACAGTCGGGGTCAAAGGTTTTGAGAATGACACAAATATTGGTCTTCACAAAGTTTGCTGCTTCAGTGTTTTTAGATATTTTTGTCAGATGTTACTATGGTATACTGAAGTATAATTACAAGCATTCCATAAGTGTCAAAGGCTTTTATTGACAATTACATAAAGTTTATGCAAAGAGTCAATATTTGCAGTGTTGACCCTTCTTTTTCAAGACCTCTGCAATCCGCCCTGGCATGTTGTCAATTAACTTCTAGGCCACATCCTGACTGATGGCAGCCCATTCTTGCATAATCAATGCTTGGAGTTTGTCAGAATTTGTGGGTTTTTGTTTGTCCACCCACCTCTTGAGGATTGACCACACGTTTTCAAATGGGATTAAGGTCTGGGGAGTTTTGGTCATGGACCCAAAATGTTTTGTTCTTCGAGCCACTTAGTTATCCCTTTTGCCTTATGGCAAGGTGCTCCATCATGCTGGAAAAGGCATTGTTCGTGACCAAACTGTTCTTGGATGGTTGGGAGAAGTTGCTCTCGGAGGATGTGTTGGTACCATTCTTTATTCATGGCTGTGTTCTTAGGCAAAATTGTGAGTGAGCCCACTCCCTTGGCTGAGAAGCAACCCCACACATGAATGGTCTCAGGATGCTTTATTGTTGGCATGACACAGGACTGATGGTAGCGCTCACCTCGTCTTCTCCGGACAAGCTTTTTTCCGGATGCCACAAACAATCGGAAAGGGGATTCATCAGAGAAAATGACTTTACCCCAGTCCTCAGCAGTCCAATCCCTGTACCTTTTGCAGAATATCAGTCTGAAGTGGCTTCCTCGCTGCCCTTCTTGACACCAGGCCATCCTCCAAAAATCTTCGCCTCACTCTGCGTGCAGATGCACTCACACCTGCCTGCTGCCATTCTTGAGCAAGCTCTGTGCTGGTGGTGCCCCGATCCCGCAGCTGAATCAACTTTAGGAGACAGTCCTGGCGCTTGCTGGACTTTCTTGGGCGCCCTGAAGCCTTCTTCACAACAATTGAACCTCTCTCCTTGAAGTTCTTGATGATCCGATAAATGGTTGATTTAGGTGCAATCTTACTAGCAGCAATATCCTTGCCTGTGAAGCAATGATGACGGCACGTGTTTCCTTGCAGGTAACCATGGTTAACAGAGGAAGAACAATGATTTCAAGCACCACCCTCCTTTTTAAGATTCCAGTCTGTTATTCTAACTCAATCAGCATGACAGAGTGATCTCCAGCCTTGTCCTCATCAACACTCTCACCTGTGTTAACGAGAGAATCACTGACATGAGGTCAGCTGGTCCTTTTGTGGCAGGGCTGAAATGCAGTGGAAATGTTTTTTGGGGATTAAGTTCATTTTCATGGCAAAGAGGGACTTTGCAATTAATTGCAATTCATCTGATTAGTATATGCAAATTGCCATCATAAAAACTGAGGCAGCAGACTTTGTGAAAATTAATATTTGTGTCATTCTCAAAACGTTTGACCACGACTGTACAATTATCCTGCCTGTCACTTACCAAAGACCTCACTATCATATTGTAGCGTTCAAAAACATTTCTGCAGAGCTCTAAATGTGAACCAGCAGTCATCTCTATGTACAGTTGAAGTCGGAAGTTTACATACACCTTAGCCAAATACATTTAAACTCAGTTTTTCACAATTACTGACATTTAATCCTAGTAAATATTCCCTGTTTTAGGTCAGTTAGGATCACCACTTTATTTTAAGAATGTGAAATGTCAGAATAATAGTAGAGAATTATTTATTTAAGCTTTTATTTCTTTCATCATATTCCCAGTGGGTCAGACGTTTACATACACTCAATTAGTATTTGGTAGCATTGCCTTTAAATTGTTTAACTTGGGTCAAACGTTTCGGGTAGCCTTCCACAAGCTTCCCACAATAAGTTGGGTGAATTTTGGCCCATTCCTCCTGACAGAGCTGGTGTAAGTGAGTCAGGTTTGTAGGCCTCCTTGCTCGCACACGCTTTTTCAGTTCTAACCACACATTTTCTATAGGATGAGGTCAGGACTTTGTGATGGCCACTCCAGTACCTTGACTTTGTTGTCCTTAAGCCATTTTGCCACAACTCTGGAAGTATGCTTGGGGTCATTGTCCATTTGGAAGACCCATTTGCGACCAAGCTTTAACTTCCTGACTGATGTCTTGAGATGTTGCTTCAATATATCCACATAATTTTCCTTCCTCATGATGCCATCTATTTTGTGAAGTGCACCAGTCCCTCCTGCAGCAAAGCACCCCTACAGCATGATGCTGCCACCCCTGTGCTTCACGGTTGGGATAGTGTTCTTCGGCTTGCAAACAACCCCCTTTTTCCTCCAAACATAACGATGGTCATTATGATCAAACAGTTCTATTTTTCTTTCATCAGACCAAAGGACATTTCTCCAAAAAGTACGATTTTTGTCCCCATGTGCAGTTGCAAACCGTAGTCTGGGTTTTTTATGGTGGTTTTGGAGCAGTGGCTTCTTCCTTGCTGAGCGGCCTTTCAGGTTATGTCGATATAGGACTCGTTTTACTGTGGATATAGATACTTTTGTACCTGTTTCTTCCAGCATCTTCACAAGGTCCTTTGCTGTTGTTCTGGGATTGATTTGCACTTTTCGCACCAAAGTACGTTCATCTCTAGGAGAAAGAACGCCTCTCCTTCCTGAGCGGTATGACGGCTGTGTGGTCACATGGTAAATATACTTGCGTACTATTGTTTGTACAGATGAACGTGGTACCTTCAGGCGTTTGGAATTTGCTCCCAAGGATGAACCAGACTTGTGGAGGTCTACAATTTTTTTTCTGAGGTCTTGGCTGATTTCTTTTGATTTTCCCATGATGTCAAGAAAAGAGGCACTGAGTTTGGTAGGCCTTGAAATACATCCACAGGTACACCTCCAATTGACTCAAATGATGTCAATTAGCCTATCAGAAGCTTCTAAAGCCATGACATCGTTTTCTGGAATTTTCCAAGCTGTTTGAAGGCACAGTCAACTTAGTGTATGTAAACTTCTGACCCACTGGAATTGTGATAGTGAATTATAAGTGAAATAATCTGTCTGTAAACAATTGTTGGAAATATTACTTGTGTCATGCACAAAGTGGATGTCCTAACCGACTTGCCAAAACTATAGTTTGTTAACAAGAAATTTGTGGAATGGTTGAAAAACAAGTTTTCCGACTTCAACTGTAAGTGTGTCTATTAATCCTGACATGCTGTCCATTAGATTTCACCACAGTCGTCCAGAGAGGAGCAGTGTCAGATGTCCTGCTACACGTTGTCACACTGTATTTACTGTGAGCCTCCACCCACCTGGACTCATCCTCATTATCTCTAAGAGGATGATGGGACTGGAGGTATGTGACGAAGACCGTTTGCTTACTAGGTTTTACCAATTACAACATTTAAGAGGAAATTCAAATCAGATATTCTGCTGTGAAACCATCTCTATTGTTTTATTAAAGGGTACTACTAAACTGGATTATTAAACGGTACTATTCCAATCTGTGTTTGTGTTTTGATATGATCATCACAATACTGAACATCTGATCTGGCTTCTTTCACATTCCCCAGGTTTGTAAACCTGTGTGTGTTTAACGGAGGAGCAGTGTCCTGTCACAGAGGAGGGCCTGCCGGGTCGTAACCCTTCCCTGTGTGCGTGATATTGGCCGCTGAAGGGAGGCTGGAGAACGGCGTGCACCTGCAATTGTGACTAAGCCCTGGGAAGCACGTCCTGAAGGGATACTCCCTCCCTGGTCCCTCCCTACCATCACGGCTCCACAAAGCCACACAAACACTGCACACTTCAAAGGAGAAAGCGAAAGCCCCAAGGGGATATGAAAGGAGCTGTCATATTCCTCCAGTCTTGTCTTGCTTTTCGTTGGAGCCTCTGAGAATGTATTCTCTTTCACAGGTCAATGGTAGAAGTACATTTGGAGAGACAGAGAAAGTTAATTGGGGAAAACAGTGGTTTTAAGGATATTATTCCTACCTAATATAATGTAGACGGTAGACTTTCTGTTATGAATGCAGAGGGTCTCCTTTCGACCCATTAAAAGGGAAATTAATATGATGTTGAAAGTGGGAAATAGCATATTATGTTTCCCTTTCTGGCTCCTTTGTGGATCGTTTGTGGAGGAGCTGCTTGATACGGCCACCGTACTCTGGGTACCGAATCCTTTATTAACCTGTGCTCTCATTAGACCCCCAAAACGCAAATCTAGTCGAGGCCTGGGGCAGTAGCCATCACTGGTGCTTAACTAACAGAAACAGGCGGGGCCCTGCTCTACTGAGCTGAGAAGGGCTGATTACCTTTAAACAAAACGAGAGCTTAGCCCTCCTGTCCCCCCCCTCCTCCTCCTCCTCCTCCTCCTCCTCCTCCTCCTCCCACCCCAACGTCCTCAACAGAGGACAAGAGAACAACTTGTGGAACAATCACCTGTGCCAGCCACTCTTCCTCAAACTAGGGCAGTCTTTTCACCGTGATTGCTTCTATTCTGTGGACCTGATCTGAAGACACAGGAGCTGAGTGAGTAGGGGGCTCGGTAGCTTTCTGCTGTAGCAGCTGCTGAACTGAAAGTGGGTCAGACTGACAACAGTCCCTGGTTCCCTGGCTTTGTCTCTCAGCCTCAGAGCTAGGTACTGTCAGTGAGCGCCGGGCCCAATGCTCCAAGTTGCTGTCACACACACAGTGACAACTGCCATCCATTCATAATGGATCCATTATGGAGTCACAGTGCTTATTATTACTGGACCACTGTAATCACAGAGTCTCACAGAACAGAACAGACTAGCATGGTTTCACAACTACCGGGAATGGCACTAGCTATATTGGATGCAATATATAAAATAAGTAACGTGATTAGTATTCAGTTAGTGCATTAGTGCTAAATGGTAATAAGGCTCTTTATCAGAATACATTTGACTGATATTATGATAATGACCATGGCTATGTCAGATAATGACAACTGAGTGTGTGAGTGAATATTGTGATTATTTATCCTCATGATTAGCATCATTACTGTCTGTTACCATCACTACAATCGCTAAAGCATTTTCATTTAAGGACAAACAGAGTGCTTGAGGGTCTTTCAGGGGAAAGTTGTGATGTATGTGGAGAATCTCTAATGTTCGGAACGTGTGGATAATATGGCGGTTTAGCAAACGCTTTCATCCAAAGTAATCCACAGAGAACTGTCAACATTGACAGTGAGACATACTGTACATTCAGCTCATGTGGGAATTGAACCCACAACCCTGGTGTTGCTAGCAACATGCTCTATCCCATTGAGCCATTGAAAACACCTGGCCATGTGGATGAGACAGTGATGTGAGTGAGTGGCTAATCTCAGGCTGTCCATCAGCTCCGTTAATGACAGGGAGTTAGCAGGGCCCCAGTGAGGAACAGCAGAGCTTCCTCTCCACGCTGCCTTCCACCCTCCTCTATGATCTGTCACACAACATCTGGATGTTGATCTGCTCCTCAAGTCGCTCTGCTTTTTAAAACCCTGATATTGGGAAAAATACAGCAGATGGATTCCAGAGGGGACTGTGTTCCTGTCAAGGCCGAAATAGCTTATTTTACAAAAAACTGTAAACCCAAAAATCCTCTGGTGAGGTGTAGCTGATAAGCTAAGGCTAACATGTTGCAGTTAGCCAATAATAATAAACAGTGGTGATACAAAAATGAACAGTAGGAGTATGCTCTGCATTACCTGGGTAGGCAACATTTTCTCAGTGTTTTTTAAAATGGATTGATGAGTCGATGGACCAACCACAGAGGAAGATTGGGGCGACCATACTTACGAAGGAGAGACGTTTCAGATAACAACGACAGTGAGAGTGGATATCAGAGGCGGACCCTTACCGTATTCTCAGTGAAATTGTAATCCAGGCTGAACTGTAATTTGCCCAGTTTCTCTTCCTCCTTGGGCTCGGGCTCTTTCTCCGTATCGGTCAGGCCTGTCTCAGCGTCATCCTCATCCTTCAAGGCCTGAAGGAGACACCCACCAACAGTCAGTGCCCTCCGTGTGCCGCCTGTGCCAGCCCCCTTAGACGGCTGTCGCCCTGCCCCGCCCCGGGCCTGCCAGCGGGTGTGCCAGCGGGCCCGTCTCCTGAAAAAAGCTGCCTCTCTTTTGGGGGATTATAATGGGGGGAGCAAGCACTAAAACAACACAGCGGTTAACACCAGGACATGCTCGGTGATGCGCTAGCCTCGGGCCGGGACCCCTGATGGGGTTCAATCAATCTGTGGGTGTTTTGGTCTGAGGGGGCGAGGGGGCGAGGGGGCGAGGGGGGAGAGAGATCAAATGATAGAGCCAAAAGATGAGAGTAATGGGCAGGCAGAGGAGGAAGAGAGAGAGAGAGAGAGAGAGAGAGAGAGAGAGAGAGCTTCTGCAAACCACAAACGACAATTCCTTTGATGTTAAGCAGATCAGTCTCTGGTGCAAAACAAATCAACAGGGAAATGTCAAGAGATGGCGAGAGTGAAGAAGAAGAAGAAGAAGAAGAAGAAGAAGAAGAAGAAGAAGAAGAAGAAGAAGAAGAAGAAGAAGAAGAAGAAGAAGAAGAAGAAGAAGAAGAAGAAGAAGAAGAAGAAGAAGAAGAAGAAGAAGAAGAAGAAGAAGAAGAGTGAGTTTTCCTTCGCTAGCCTGGTTCTGAGGGGATGCTGGTGGTGGTGGGGGAGAGGCGGGTTCGAGGCAGGGGGGCAGTCAGTTTGTTATTGGTAAGCATGCGATTAAAGAGGCAAAAACTAGCGCTCAAGTACATTCAGTGTCAAAGTTGCCTTCCAAAGGTCAGACATTGTCAGACCGTCATTGTTGCATGCAGGGCATTCTCTTTAAACAGAACAGTACTCTGGTTGTGACCCCCACATTCTCAGTCTACTTATCAGTCACCCATCAGGAGACACAATCGCATTGTCAGAACCCTCAGCTGCATGTGTTACCCCCACGCCGATGGAAGCTATAAGCATCATGCCAGCAGTAGGTAGGTAGGTGTTGGTAAGAGGTGTTGTCATGGTGATGGGGGCCTGCCCTATTAGTGGTCAGGTTGCTGGTGTGAAAGCATCAAGGCTGAACAACATTGATTTGTTTGGAATTTGTACGGCCCATCTGAGTCTCCTCCTGGTGCAAGCAAACATATTGTCAATTTTCCCCTAGGCAAAACTATAAAAAATAAAATTGGTTGTTTGTTATTGCTTGCACACAGAGAGGAGAGGAGTATAGCAGAATAGACACCCATGTTCGACACCCACAATGTGTATTGGGTATTTTACTAGGTTAAGTCAAAGTCAAGTCAATCTGCCTTTTTGGCTTCAGGTTAATGTGTGCGAAACATAAAGCTACTGTATGTCTAAACCTTACTACAGGTTTCAAAAGCAGTAACCTATCAACTTAGCACATCTTGTTTTGAAATGCAAAGGAAAGATTGAAAAGGCGCCAGATGGAAAATCAATGTGGTTCAACCTTGTTAAAGCGCGTCCAGTGCATCTTTCATACATATATATGTGCATGTGCAGGACTACGCACATATATAGAGCAGATATACATGTACTGTATGCATAGTTACATATATTTGGTTCTACAGGAGTAAGTTGTTGTCAACAGGCTATCAAAACATCAGAGCAGCAGGCTTAAGGAGGATCCAACAACAATTGGGAACCTACCGCCAGTGACAATCCCGCACAGTCATCAGACACAACACAGATAAGGAGGACATAGAAGGAAGAAACACACATTAAAACAACCACACACAGGAGTTAACACAAGAGTCTGGGCACACCAGGAGAAATGACCGCTCGGGAGCCCATGGCCCCGCATCTAGAATGTCTAACCAATAGGTGTGTTGCATAAGTAACCAATAGGGGTGTTTTAGTGGCAGTGTGTAGCCTAATCGCTTGATGTGTAGTTGTAGCAGTTCCTAAATCAGTACAGGAAAAGTGGTCTATCCAAATAGAATTCATTCTAGATTACAGTCATTGTAATTCTATGGGTGTATCATACTACAGTTTAAGATATATCAGGGCTATTATAAAGCTTACCAACTGTCACTAGGAACAAGGACACAAGGCAGAGGCCTCTACAAATCAAATAATTTTAAGCATTTCAACAATAAGCTCTTTGGTATGAATCAGATGAAACCTGTGGAGCTCACTCCTTATCAGACTGTGTAACACCTCTGCATCTCTGGCCTACAGTATGTAGTTATTGAATTCCCTACTCCTACATCATCTCACAGGGCTTTGTCCTCCACCCCAATTCAATGTCCCTGATTGATGATGTGAGCGGTGTTGGCGTGGACAGACCGCAAATTAAACAGACTGTCAGAGGGGGGTGGGGGCGGGATTGAGAACCTTTGTTAATGCAATTAGTATTCTAACAGGGGTTAAACAGTTGTGTTCCCTATTCTCTCTGGGAGGGCGGACTGAATTCACTCCCCTCGCTGGTAATTAGCTAATGTCATTTCTCTGGGTTGATACCACTGGCAATACAGCATACCATACTCAGCACTTATTGTTCTTAACACATTCAAATACTGAGAGGAACAGAAAGAGCGATTGAATACTCTCTCTGAGGCGATTATAAACGGCAGGCTTCCTTAACAGTCCTGCAATCAGAGTGGATAGTGAGGAGTCATCGCAGACGCACCAATGTCAACACAAGTCGTGTGTCATGTGTGTCCACTGGTCTTCTTAGGGGAGAGTTTGGCCTAAACCAGGGGCGGGGCAAACTACGGCACGCGGGCCCATTCAATTATTTTGGGCTACATTTGAACCTTTAAAACTAGATAGAAAGTATGTACAAAAAAATCTTTGCAGCCCTCTGTTGAATTTGGAAATCCCGATGTGGCACTCGAACCAAAAAGTTTGCTCACCCCTGGCCTAAACTATGTGTATGTCCGATAAATTGTATAGTGAAATCGCTTTGTTATGTGAAGATTATTATTCTGAAATATACTGTATATGCATTTATGTATAGGCTGCAATCATCAATGTATGCCAGGTAAGTGTAATAAAAGTCAGTGATGTAATTTCTGGCTACAGTCAGTCACAGATAATATGAAATCGCAATGTATAAAAATTTATATAACTCTATTTTTTTCTAACCTTGAAGTAAAAGGTCAGTTATATACAGTATATATAACGCAGTAGGAAATACAGAACAACTTGGCATTATCAAATACTACCGTTGACTAACAAACTGTTAACTCCAGTCAATAACATTCAATGGCAGTAGCACAAAGTCTTTACCTCGGTTTTCGCCCCGTCGTTCACGTCCATCATGTTGATGGCGTTCTTGCCCTTGTCTTTGCCCTTCTTTTTGTTCTTCTTCTTGAATATCCACTTCTTGCAGATGCAGAAGCAGCAGGAGAGGACCAGGACCACGGCCACGAAGGCGATGGAGACGATGGCCCAGTTTGGCACTGGAGAGGGACACAGGTTAGAAGACTATATGTCAAAGATGGGGCCATACCTGGATGAAGAAAACCACACCATTGCTCTCACTCTTTTTTTCTCAAACAACCAAAAGTGTCTCGTCGAGAATATGGCACCGTTATCTGTTTCAAACAAGGCACGAGCTGACAAATGCCTGGTCACCATCTCCCTGCATCTAACGAATGACTCTGATGGAGGTACGTTGAGACTACTTGTTGAATATAGCGGCTGCAGTAGCAGCTGGAGTGAATGAGGACATACAGAAAGACATAAGGATGTGTTGGGCCAGTAACCAAATGGTCGCTGGTTTGAATCCCGAGCCGACTAGGTGAAAAATCTGCTGGTGTGCCCTTGAGTAAGGCACTTAACCTTAACTGCTCCTGTAAGTCACTCTGGATAAGAGTGTCTGCTAAATGACTCAAATGTAAAGGTAATGTGCAAATGGAAGACTTTGATCAACGGTGGTGGGTGGCAGCAGCCCCGATCTGCAGTTTAGACATGGACTCCTAACGATTGCCCTCAAACAGAGACATTCTAAGCGTCCCGACGCTTCACTGAGCATCCTCGGTCAATTTAGTGGAAATAACAGAGGTTGGCATTTTCCACTTGCCATTTAAACAAAACATTTATCTGACAACAGATACTTTCACACCAATCACGGGCACACAGGTCAGGGTGTAGAGGTAATTTGCAGGGCCTGTTGGAGAGAGAGGTACCAACTGTAGCGTGACCGTGTCGAGTCAGTGATTGCATTACCACTCATCGTGTTCATGGGTTTTGACACTTTTCTCTCAAAGAGAGTTCCTATTCACACTTTTGTATCCGATTCATCTCATACTAACCAGTTTATGAGAACTTTCTTTGAGAGCTTTTGTCAAGTTGCCAGTAAATTTCATAGCATTGCTCGTGGATGTGACCTACTCTGCAAAGGACACTAAAACAGCCATGGACCGTTTAATTGACATGTAATTTTATATAAGAATGAATGGACTAAACAGCAGCTGAAAGCTCCAGTCACTGCTGTCACAGGCAGACAGGGAGCCACTCAGCTCCACAGCACAGTGATCACTCTAACAGCCTGCTGACAAACAGGGATGCCTATCTGAAAAACTGGAGTCAGGCAGTTCTCCCCAACACAACACAACACACACACACACACACACACACACACACACACACACACACACACTGTCACGAGAATTTTGCTATCTCAATGGTTGAACTCAACTATCACTCCAGCTTTGAATAATTCCCAGAGGTTGTAAGGCTCTGGTTAACAAAGAATTAAACAAAGTCTCAGTCTGCAATAGATCAGTCTTTTATTCATGAGAGCTCTTCCGCTAAAAACACACAGTCTTTTTATATGCGTCCACACAAAGGACCTTGCTCCGCCCACCTTTAGGTGGCCTGTAACTTTCCACAGTATGGAATGTTTAAGTTTAAAATTTTCTAGGCCCCCCTTCCTATGGAATGTTTGTCTCCAACAGTTTCTACCCCCCTTCCCTGTTAGTGGTTTTATTGTCTTATAACTCTAACACAGTTTACACAGTTATACAGTATCGGGGTGGAATACTTTAGTCATTACATTAAACATACAAATGTATCTATCACACACACACACACACACACACACACACACACACACACACACACACACACACACACACACACACACACACACACACACACACACACACACACACACACACACACACACACACACACACACACACACACACACACACACACACACACAGCCATCAGCTATGCATGGCACAAAAGTGGGTTGTTAAAAGTATCAGAGGAATGGTAAAGTGGCCAGACGTGCTATAAATAATGAGGACAGAAACACATTGTCAGACTCCTCCATTCTGGAGGGATAATTACAGGTTCCGCTCACAAAACATCAAACACCTTGCAACCCACACCTCCTTTCAACAGAGAGGGCCACCAGCATGCCCATCAGAAAAAAAAAAAAATGTTTTTGTTTTTGTCAATATTTACCATGCACAATATACAGTGAGGGAAAAAAGTATTTGATCCCCTGCTGATTTTGTACGTTTGCCCACTGACAAAGACATGATCAATCTATAATTTTAACGGTAGGTTTATTTGAACAATGAGAGACAGAATAAAAACAAAAAAATCCAGAAAAAAACGCATGTCAAAAATGTTATACATTGATTTGCATTTTAATGAGGGAAATAAGTATTTGACCCCTCTGCAAAACATGACTTAGTACTTGTTGGCAATCACAGAGGTCAGACGTTTCTTGTAGTTGGCCACCATGTTTGCACACATCTCAGGAGGGATTTTGTCCCACATATTCTCCAAGTCATTAAGGTTTAGAGCCTGATGTTTGGCAACTCGAACCTTCAGCTCCCTCCACAGATTTTCTATGGGATTAAGGTCTGGAGACTGGCTAGGCCACTCCAGGACCTTAATGTGCTTCTTCTTGAGCCACTCCTTTGTTGCCTTGGCCGTGTGTTTTGGGTCATTGTCATGCTGGAATACCCATCCACGACCCATTTTCAATGCCCTGGCTGAGGGAAGGAGGTTCTCACCCAAGATTTGACGGTACATGACCCCGTCCATCGTCCCTTTGATGCCGTGAAGTTGTCCTGTCCCCTTAACAGAAAAACACCCCCAAAGCATAATGTTTCCACCTCCATGTTCGACGGTGGGGATGGTGTTCTTGGGGTCACAGGCAGCATTCCTCCTCCTCCAAACACGGCGAGTTGTGTTGATGCCAAAGAGCTCGATTTTGGGCTCATCTGACCACAACACTTTCACCCAGTTCTCCTCTGAATCATTCAGATGTTCATTGGCAAACTTCAGAAGGGCCTGTATATGTGCTTTCTTGAGCAGGGGGACCTTGCGTGCACTGCAGGATTTCAGTCCTTCACGGCGTAGTGTGTTACCAATTGTTTTCTTGGTGACTATGGTCCCAGCTGCCTTGAGATCATTGACAAGATCCTCCCGTGTAGTTCTGGGCTGATTCCTCACCGTTCTCATGATCATTGCAACTCCACAAGGTGAGATCTTGCATGGAGCCCCAGGCCAAGGGAGATTAACAGTTATTTTGTGTTTCTTCCATTTGCGAATAATCGCACCAACTGTTGTCACCTTCTCACCAAGCTGCTTGGCGATGGTCTTGTAGCCCATTCCAGCCTTGTGTAGGTCTACAATCTTGTCCCTGACATCCTTGGAGAGCTCTTTGGTCTTGGCCATCGTGGAGAGTTTGGAATCTGATTGATTGATTGCTTCTGTGGACAGGTGTCTTTTATACAGGTAACAAGCTGAGATTAGGAGCACTCCCTTTAATCTCAGCTCGTTACCTGTATAAAAGACACCTGGGAGCCAGAAATCTTTCTGATTGAGAGGGGGTCAAATACTTATTTCCCTCATTAAAATGCAAATCAATTTATAACATTTTTGACATGCGTTTTTCTGGATTTCTTTGTTATTATTCTGTCTCTCACTGTTCAAATAAACCTACCATTAAAATTATAGACTGATCATTTCTTTGTCAGTGGGCAAACGTACAAAATCAGCAGGGGATCAAATACTTTTTTCCCTCACTGTAGTAGATTCAGGCTGGTTTGATTTACTTGACCACTGAAGGATCTGATAATTGAACAGTTTTCCCACCTGTATAAATTCAAGCAAGCTATACTGAACAAAAATATAAACGCAACATGTAAAGTGTAAAAGATCCCAGAAATGTTCCATACGCACAAAAAACCTATTTCTCTCAAGTGTTGTGCACACATTTGTTTACATCCCTGTTAGTGAGCATTTCTCATTTGCCAAGATAATCCATCCACCTGACAGGTGTGGCATATCAAGAAGCTGATTAAACAGCATGATCATTACACAGGTGCTCCTTGTGCTGGGGACAATAAAGGCCACTCTAAAATGTGCAGTTTTGTCAAACAAGTTTTGAGGGAGCGTGCAATTGGCATGCTGACTGCAGGAATGCTGTTGCCAAAGAATTGAACGTTAATTTCTCTACCATAAGCAGCCTCCAACGTCGTTTTAGAGAATTTGGTAGAACGTCCAACCGGCCTCACAACCGCAGACCACATGTAACCACGCCAGCACAGGACCTCCACATCTGGCTTCTTCTCCTGCGGGATCATCTGAGACCAGCCACCCGGACAGCTAATGAAACGGAGGAGTATTTCTGTCTGTAATAAAGCCTTTTTGTGGGGAAAAACTCATTCTGATTGGCTGGGCCTGGCTCCCCAGTGGGTCGGCCTGGCTCCCAAGTGGGTGGGCCTATGCCCTCCCAGGCCCACCCATGGCTGCACCCCTGCCCAGTCATGTGAAGTCCATAGATTAGGGCCTAATTTATTCATAGAAATTGACAGATTTCCTTTTATGAACTGTAACTCAGTAAAATCGTTGAAATTGTTGCATGTTGGATTAATATTTTTGTTCAGTATAATTACAGAATAATTACGACCATAGTAAAGATTACATATGAAATTTCCTCTCTATACACCACCCAGAAACCTGTTATTGTACTACTAAATCTAACCGTATGGAGCACTGGGAGGCAATTGGCTTCATTGTAAATCGAACTTTTATCACCTTTCAGTGCTACTTTGAAGACTCTATATCTGCGGGCCACTAGAAAGAACCATAACAGGAGAAGTATATTACGGTCTTTTCTCCCTGGGGCTTTGGCTCGCCAGCATTTCACTGCATTTCCTTCACCGCAACGCCGTCCGAGAGGGGGGAGGGGGAGAGAAGAAAATCAATGCGCTGTTGACAAAATCGATAAGCACTCTCCTTTAAGGAAAATCATTGAGTGATGCTCTAAAATAACTTTGGGATCTACAGCCTTGGCCCTCTTGAGCTGTGGTCTCCTATAAACTGGTTTGCTGCTGCTCACAAAGTTGTTGAACGGTAAACAAGAAAACATTTGAAAAATACAAAATATTGTTTTGAAACTTGTTTGTTATAACTGTTTTAGTGGTAAAGCCATGTCACTTTGCATAAGCATTGTAATTATCGATACCGATATATAATATAACACCTCACTGTCCATCTCCGATTCCATTTCCTCTTGCATCCTCGGTTGACCCTGAAGTCACAGGTTTAGGGCTGAGTTGAAACCTCTCATCTGCTCCACACCTTTGCCAAAGCAGGTGCAGTGGTCTGAGACCTTTGGGATTCCACCACGCGTTTTACCACACACAGCTGAGCAGACTATCTTTTAATGGAAGTGTCAGAGATATGGCAGGATCCTATTTCAGGCCTGAAAGCTGAGATGATAAGTCATCATCCCACTGAAGGAACCGCAAAGCTGTGACACTTTTTCAAATGGGAGCTCCAATAAAATAATTTCTAATATCAATGACACAGCAGGAGTCTAAATAAATGAACTGATATAACTGTGGAATTTGGCATTATTTTGACGAGGCAGACTGCACTGCAATTGGATTCCATTGTGCATCATGAAATATAATCTTTTTAAATGGTACTGCGGTTATTTACAATGTGTTGACATCAGCGGTACGTGACTGTTATAATGCACAGCCCATTGCTGTGAAATCCAATGCAATAACCCAGGCCTTATTTATCTACTTCATTGGGCATGTGCCTAATTCTGAAAGACACTTTTGTGTTGTTTAATTAAAATAACCTTAGTCTCCGAAAGCAATAAAAGCATTCCCTAATTAACTACATGGTGTGTCTATTCTCTCTTGAGAACGCGACGCCAGCGGGTGCACCACACTTCAACTTTAAGCAGTAGTTATCTCTCGTTCCAGCACACACAGCGGCGAACGGAAAATGGTGGAGGCGCTGGATGATGGAATGCGTGTTCAGTGTTCACAGCTCCCGAGGAGAGGCGCAAATCACATTTCTGCCGCTGTAGTCAAAAACCATCCAGCAAGCAGCAGCCAATATGCCTCGACGCCACACAATGAGACACCTACTTGGCTTTCAGCTGTGAATATCAATGGCCGCCTGATAAGTCTTTTCTCCTCTGGATGCCTTCTAGGACACAGCAGGGCCTTTTGGCTCACTTGCTCCGAACCAGGAGGCTCCAGCTGCATTTGTCTGGCGCTCCGAGTCTCCCGCTTTCTTATCAAACTCATGTTTTTTTTCATCCAGACAGAATTGATCTGATAACCGTCTGGAATGGGGACCATTGAAATATGACAGCGGAGTTATCAGACAGGGTTTTTTAACAAAACCTTGCAGACTGCCAAAGGCTATGGAACTCGTGTCTATGGAAATCTTGACACATGGAACAATGCAAACAGTATGAGGGTCTTTTGGTCCTAGAACCACTCTGTGGATGGAGAAGAAAATGTTACAGTAACTGAAAGGTATTCCTCTCACAATGTCTGCCATTTTACTGAACTTCATCTGTAAGAGACCTCTTGGTTCTATTTAACTACAGTTTATTTTAAGGGAATAGGCCATGCCTTTAATTTAATAGCAGAAAACAAATCATTCAGTCGACATTCATTCCGGTTATACTGTAGACTATGGGGATATTGTCTATATGAATGCAGCTGCCACTGTATTTAAGCCATTGGACGCAGTTTATCATACCTCACTACGCTTTATTACAGACGTTGGGTTCAGTACACATCACTGCATTCTGTATCAGAAAGTAGGCTGGCCCTCTTTGAAATCTCTTAAATCAATGCATTGCACTCTTTTTGTTTATAAAGCTCTCTTGCATAAACTTCCGCTGTACCTTACTTCATTGTTACTTAATTGTTAACTTATAGATGTACGAGATACTACACCTGGTCACAGGGATGGCTACCTCTGGAGATCCCTTCGATCTCCACTGAGTTACAGGTAGGTACATCTGTTTTAGATCTCTAAAATTGGATGAATTGGTGCCTCTGGGACAATTCAAAAGGCTGATTGAGGACCTTTTTATTGAATAATGTTTGTTTTCTATGATTGTGTTTTGCTTTTAGTGTTGATGTGAATATTAATGTAATATTGATGTAATTATTGATGTGTATAGTGTGTATTGATGAGTATTGTTCAAATCAAATCAAATTGTATTTGTCACATGCGCCGACTAGAGCGAGTGTAGACTTTACCGTGAAACACTTACTTATGAGCCCTTTCCCAACAATGCAAAGTTAAAAAGTAACATTGATGTATATAGTGTATATTATTGATGTGTATAGTATACATTGATGTGTTTTTGATGTGTATTGAAGTGATGCTCAAGTGAGAGATGACCACTGTCAGTGTGACAATAGATAGTGCAGGATAAGTCAAATCAGTGAGACACAGAATAGGAATCATGGGAGCTAAAGGGCTATATTTCATTATCTAGTTTTGGGGCAGATTTCCATACTATCTCAATGTTTCTGGCCACGGGGCAGAGGGAGAGGGAGTTGGAGCGGTTAGATTTCCCACGACGGGTGAGGTTGATGGGACGGGCACATAGTAATCAGTCACTTGTGGTCTGCCGCGGGGCACGGGGGGAGCTTGCTGCTTGTTATCACATTACCCATGGTCCTCTGAGGAGATACATGCCTCCTTACATCTTTATACAGAGGATCCAATAGACTGGCAACAGTAGCGGGTAGGGGGTGGGTGGTGTGTGATGATATATCAGGGTAATAGGCAGCATGCTGGCAACACAAACTAATATATTGTGACAGCACCCTGTTGGTCAATTAACCTTGACATTACATCTTGTTATGCCAACAAGAGCAGCACCCCCGGTCCTTGTCCTTTCCCGCTGTGGGAACAACAACAGTGACAGTGCAACAATAGCTGCAAATGGGGTAGGAGGAATAGTGAACAGAAAAAATAACTAGCTACACAAGCTGGTATTTGTGTTAAGATTTATGTCAAACTAATGAGGAAGAAAGAGATTTAGTTTCAGACCAGGCCTCTGATTCCCTTCTTTGAAAGGCTACTCTGGGGGTGGGTGAGGTGGGGGGGAAGCACACTGGGCATCTCACTTGATTTGTGACTGACCGGCTCGATTCGGTCTTATGTAGCAACATTTGAAATTGTGGTTTTTACATTGGATAAAAGTAGAGACTCAGGGCTAGAAAACTGTATATCACACACTACAGTTGAGGAACAATGGGAAAGTAATTCTGCTTTGAAAGTTGATAAACTTGTAACCTCACTTTTGAGAAAATGGCCCTTGAATGTTTTGGTATACCTACTGGAGAGCTCTTCTTTGTCTACACCCATTCAGCATCGTTCACACCCTCTTAAGCCTTAGGTTTATACTACATCTATCAACAGTTGTCGCAGTAACATCATGAACATTCTATTGTCGTCCGACATCAAACTTGTCGTTGTCGTTATAAACACAAAAACTACAGCAGCCTGGTGGTCAAAAGGGGTCAAGCATCATGCTGTTGATGAGGGGTGATCTCCCCCTGCCCTCCGATGGAACACCCTCCTGACACGGGCCCAGGCGGGCGGGGGGCAAGAAGTTTGGTTCAAGGAGGGCTGTTCTTCCCATCTGTAAGCTGCTAGGTCTAAGTTCTGGTCCCTTAGTCCCCTCCTGCTGCCTAATGGCAGACCTACTGGCTCAGTCCAAGGGCCGGGAGAGGACCGGGACTAGAGCCAGACAGAGAGGGACTGTCAGAGTGCTGTGTGTGGATGAGTGTAGGGAATCAAGCGCAGGAACAAGGATGACTTCAACAGACTTTAGTAAATCCAAATCAGGTAAAGAGTCGCCAACCCAACCGGGCGGCGCGAACAATTACGCACAACACACAGTGCGGAAAACAAGAAAAGCGCACGCAGTGCGAACTCTCAAAAATTACAACAAACGAGAGAGAACAAACTCCTCTGTGGCAAGCTGACAAAATACAATCACGCATAACACCTGACCCAAACAAACGAAACTAAATAGGGAACACAATCAAACACAAACAAGGGACAGGTGTTACAAAGAGACAAAACCAAACGAACATGAAACATAGAACGGTGGCAGCTAGTACTCCGGAGACGACGACCGCCGAAGCCTGCCCGAACAAGGAAGAGGAGCAGCCTCGGCCGAAACCGTGACAGTACCCCCCCCTTGACGCGCGGCTCCAGCCGTGCGCCGACCCGGGGCTCGGGGACGACCCGGACGACGCGGAGCAGGGCGCGCAGGATGACCCCGATGGAACTCGGTCAGCAGGGACTGGTCCAATATGTCCCTCCTTGGCACCCAGCACCGCTCCTCCGGGCCGTACCCTCCCACTCCACGAGATATTGAAGACCCCCATCCGGCGTCTCGAATCAAGGATGGACCTCACGGTGTACGCCGGAGCCCCCTCGATGTCCAACGGGGGCGGAGGAGTCTCCTCTATCTCATACTCCTGGAGTGGACCAGCTACCACCGGCCTGAGGCAGGGCAGGCGGAGGGGCAGGTTTCTGGTCGAGAGCCAGACTCGATCTCCAGGTGCGTACACAGGCCCCTCACTGCGGTGGAGATCGGCGCTCGTTTTCTGTTGACGGATGGCCCGCTGCAGATGTACGTGGGCAGCGTTCCATGTCTCCTCCGAGCGCCGTACCCATTCATCCACCGCAGGGGCCTCGATCTGGCTCTCGTGCCAAGGTGCCAGAACCGGCTGGTACCCTAACACACACTGGAAAGGGGTTAGTTGGGTGGAGGAGTGGCGGAGAGAGTTCTGTGCCATTTCGGCCCACGGAACGTATCTCGCCCACTCCTCCGGCCGGCCCTGGCAATAAGACCTCAGAAACCTACCCACCTCCTGGTTAACACGTTCAACCTGCCCATTACTCTCCGGGTGGTAACCCGAGGTAAGGCTTACCGAAACCCCCAACCGTTCCATAAACGCTCTCCACACTCTGGAGGTGAACTGGCGGCCTCGGTCAGACACTATATCCTCGGGTACCCCGTAATGCCGGAAGACATGGGTAAACAGAGCCTCAGCGGTCTGTAGGGCAGTGGGTAGACCCGGCATGGGAAGGAGACGACAGGCCTTCGAGAACCGATCCACAACGACCAGGATGGTAGTATTCCCCTGTGAGGGGGGAAGGTCGGTAACAAAATCCACCGAGAGGTGGGACCAGGGTCGTTGTGGAATAGGCAGGGGTTGTAGCTTACCCCTGGGCAAATGTCTGGGTGCCTTACACTGGGCACACACCGAACAGGAGGAGACATAAATCCTCACATCCCTAGCTAACGTTGGCCACCAGTACTTCGTGCTAAGGCAGTGCACTGTCCGGCCGATACCCGGATGGCCAGAGGAGGGGGACGTATGAGCCCAACAAATGAGGCGATCGCGTGCACTCGAGCGGAACGCACGTCCGACCCACTGGACACTGTGGAGGACTTGGGTCGGTGCGTAACGCCCGCTCGATCTCGGCATCAACCTCCCACACCACCGGTGCAACCAGACAAGACTCTGGTAGTATGGGCGTGGGCTCAACGGACCTCTCCTCCGCGTCATACCGCCGAGACAGAGCATCTGCCTTCCCGTTCTGGGACCCAGGGATGTACGTGATTTTAAACACAAACCGGGCTAGAAACATAGTCCAGCGGGCCTGGCGAGGATTCAGTCTCCTAGCTGCCCGGATGTACTCCAGGTTACGATGGTCAGTTAGAATGAGGAAAGGGTGTTGAGCCCCCTCGAGCCAATGCCGCCACACCTTTAGGGCCTGTACCACGGCTAACAGCTCCCTGTCTCCTACGTCATAATTCCGCTCCGCCGGACTGAGCTTTTTAGAATAAAACGCACAGGGACGGAGTTTAGGTGGTGTGCCCGAACGTTGGGAAAGAACGGCCCCTATACCGGCCTCTGACGCGTCCACCTCTACCTGGAACGGTAAAGAGGGATCCGGATGCGCCAACACCGGCGCCGAGGTAAACAGGTCCTTCAGTCTCCCAAACGCCCTGTCCGCCTCAGCTGACCACCGCAAGCGCACCGGACCCCCTTTAACAGAGACGTTATGGGAGCTGCCACCTGTCCAAAACCCCGGATAAACCTCCGGTAACAATTCGCAAAACCCAAGAACTGTTGCACCTCCTTCACAGTGGTTGGGGTCTGCCAATTACGCACAGCTGACACCCGGTCTACCTCCATCTTCACCCCTGACGCAGACAACTGGTAACCCAGAAAGGAGACCGACTTCTGAAAAAAACAGACATTTCTCTGCCTTGACATATAGGTCATGCTCCAACAGCCTCCTCAATACTCGGCGCACCAGGGCTACATGCTCTGCTCGGGTAGGACTGTACACCAGAATGTCGTCGATGTACACGACTACTCCCTGTCCCTGCATGTCCCAGAAAATCTCATCGACGAAGGATTGGAAGACTGAGGGAGCATTCATTAACCCATATGGCATGACTAGATACTCGTAGTGTCCGGAAGTCGTGCTAAACGCTGTCTTCCATTCATCGCCCTCTCTAATGCGCACCAAGTTATATGCGCTCCTGATATCCAATTTTGTAAAGAACTGCGCACCGTGCAGTGACTCCGTCATAGTCGCAATCAGAGGAAGTGGATAGCTGTACTTCACCGTAATCTGATTGAGACCGCGGTAATCAATACACGGGCGCAGACCTCCATCCTTTTTCTTCACAAAAAAGAAACTTGAGGAAGCGGGTGAAGTGGAGGCCCGTATGTATCCCTGTCTCAGAGACTCAGCGATGTACATCTCCATTGCCTTCCTCCATACCTGCTGTTGGCGCGGTCGCTCCTGCTGATTCCATGGAATGATGCGTGATTCTGTCAGAGTGCTGTGTGTGGATGAGTGTAGGGAATCAAGCGCAGGAACAAGGATGGCTTCAACAGACTTTAGTAAATCCAAATCAGGTAAAGAGTCGCCAACCCAACCGGGCGGCGCGAACAATTACGCACAACACACAGTGCGGAAAACAAGAAAAGCGCACGCAGTGCGAACTCTCGAAAATTACAACAAACGAGAGAGAACAAACTCCTCTGTGGCAAGCTGACAAAATACAATCACGCATAACACCTGACCCAAACAAACAAAACTAAATAGGGAACACAATCAAACACAAACAAGGGACAGGTGTTACAAAGAGACAAAACCAAACGAACATGAAACATAGAACGGTGGCAGCTAGTACTCCGGAGACGACGACCGCCGAAGCCTGCCCGAACAAGGAAGAGGAGCAGCCTCGGCCGAAACCGTGACAGGGACAGAGAAAATAGTTTGTCTTTGCTGATCTACCACCAGTCTAATCCTCAAGGGTGCTGTCATTTCTGAGCAGAATCTAAATTAAATAAACTACTCAGTCATTATTGTAAAATATTTTTAGAAATGTTAGTATTTTCAGTCACCTGTACTTCTAATTTTCTTTTAAAATCCAAAACAGTCAATTTTGTAATGAGTATGTATTGCTTTTAGTTTAATACCCACAGAAACAGGTGTGAAAAACACTAATATCGACTGCCTTTGAAAATAAATGTTTTGGGAAATGTATTTTTGGATACGGTTGTCTGTATTATTTAGAGTAATGGCGGCGAGTGTGGAGACAGCAGTTATGGATCAAAGCATTTCTAACACTGAGAGGTTAATTATTGTCCCTGAAAACAAAAACCCTTGGGTGTTTAGAGGGAGTGCTGGAAAATTCATTACAGCGCCTCCCTCTGAGGCCACAAGGCCCTGAGCATGGTGTGGTGCGGCCCAACACAAATAGACACAGCTGCAGCGGACACACCCCTCTGAGCATGGTCGTGAGCTTTATGTAGCGCTTGCTACGGCATGACATGGCGTTCTCCATACAAATGATTTCATACAAGCCAATACTGTCAGTAGTCTGACCACAAACGTTTAGTGGTAAACTTGAAGGAGAGAAAAGTGGGACAGTCTGCATTAATCTCTACAAACATCCTGGTGGTGGCAATGCATGCTTGGATTGCGGATGGAACTACAGCAGGTAATGGAGAAAGTCATGCTTTTAATAACATCCTCTTTGTAGTAGGTCCTCCTTGGTGGGTAATAGATTTGTGACAGCGAATGAGAAATTATTTTATTAGATTTATTAGGATCCCCATTAGCCGACGTCAATGGCGACAGCTAGTCTTAATGGGATTTACACATAATGAAAAAGACATTACAGAAAAAATCCTCCTGAGTGGCGCAGCGGTCTAAGGCACTGCATCGCAGTGCTAGAGGTGTTACTACTGGGTTCATTCCCGGGCTGTGCCACAACCGGCCGTGGCCGGGAATCCCATAGGACGGCGTACAATTGGCCCAGCGTTGTCCGGGTTAGGGGAGGGTTTGGCTGGTGGGGCTTTACTTGGCTGCAGGCTGTCGCCTGTTGAACAGTGTTTCCTCTGACACATTGGTGCGGCTGGCTTCTGGGTTAAGCTGGCGGGTGTTAAGGAGCGCAGTTAGGACACATGACTCCACCTTCATCTCTCACGAGCCCGTTGTGTAAAATACAAAAAAGAATGAACATGTTCAGTTCTACATACATGTCAGTACATACACACAACAAGTAGGTCACATGGAGGAGAGGTGTTGCTGGTTGAAAATACTTTTGAGAGGGGAAAATGTATCAAGAAGACACAGAAGTTTTTGTAGGGATGAAATTCAACTCCATTTGAAAAACAGCCATTTCTAGCAGCATCAGCCAACAGATGGGGCTGAAGAGGAGCTTCTGGCTTGGAGAAGAATCCATGGAACTTTGTTAATGTCACAAGGCATTCCTCTGAGCTATACCAGAGATACAGCACAAGATGCCCAACTCTGACAACACTATGCATTCAGCTTTACCTCCAGGAGCCAAGGCTTGTAGATAACTATCTATTTATATGTAGAAATAGCCACAAGGAATAATTTGCTATGGCAATGGATTGATTATGTCTTCTTCATGCTGCCTTCTCCCCTTGAATATTCCTTATTAATGCCCTGTCCCTATCCTGGGAGTAGCTGTATCAATATTCTTTATTAATGCCCTGTCCCCATCCTGGGAGTAGCTGGATCGATATTCCCTGGCACAAACACGTCGGTGGGCTGGCAGCGCTCGCCGCGGAGTCGCTCGTTTTCTAGTTCTGACTGAATGCTGGAGCAAAAACTGTAATTTAAACTCTACTATAATGGAGTGGCTTTTTCGGGGGCTGCTTGTGGAGAGCATTTCTGTCTGAGGCGTACCCAACAACCCCTTATTTAGTCGTTGTCCACATCACACAATGTGATAATTAGGGAGAGAGGTGGTACATGGGTTGTTACAAAGCCTAATGGGCTGGTTGCCACTGTGACATTGCCAAATACAGACAGTGAAATGAGGGAAAGGCAGGGTGTTTTGGAAGGGTAACGCAACTCCATTGTGAGAGGGCTAATGCACCAGGTTAGCTGTTGCTGGCTAGGATTGGGGTGTGTGGTTTAGTAGCTACATGTGGCAGGTGGCGTATCTTCAAGCCCTCTCACGGTGAAGCAGTTCTAATATGAGGGACCATTACTCTGAGGCACAGGGGACATCAGAGTCACCCCCCCACAGTGTCTTCATTATGGCTTCCATATGCTCCTCAGTGGTGCTAATTTCATTGGAGCACCCAACGGCTCCAACACACTTCTATGAGGAGACCAGGAAGTGTTTGTCGCTTGTCATTTGTCAATCAATGAAAGTCCATCTCTGGACTGGTGGGGTAAAGTCCAGGGCAGCACATACTGACCATGGACTACTGTCTACAGCTTATACAGCTTTATTTCCCAAAGCAAATCTGTTGTTGGTTTTAAATTAGCCTCCCCAGACGCAGGAGAAATCTCTAATCACTATCAGGCTCCCTGCGCTATAAATTTAGGACAGCATAATATGACAAGTGCCGTTATTCACGTTTGAACTAAAGCAATAGAACCTCTCTTTTTCATGGGAGCCGTTTCCTGACACGAGAATTACTTCCACATGAGCCGGTGGATATGTCTATATTTAGGACTTGGGAGGCTGAACGCAACAACATCAACTGGATAAGTAGGTTGGGGTTTGGGATAAACAAAGGATGTTGCTGTCCCAAACTAACTGCTACTGTTCCACAGACTTTACAGGCAAAGACAAGTGTTAACTCCGGAATCACTGGGTGGAACATTTGTATACGAGTGATGGGTTGACAGTTGGTCAGGATTCCAATATGCTGTAGTCGTGTCTCCTGTCAGGGGAGGGTGTTGATGGAGTGAGGAAACACAGGGTGCCCAGGCAAACAACAGCAATACAGACAACCTTGAAGATTGAAAAAGTGAATTTGCTTTCTTATTTACAACCTGGATGGAAGAGAACACTTTTGCTTTGAGAAAACCAACAATCTTGGAAAATAGTCATACTGTCACACCTGCTCCCGCTCCCCCTCCCTGGCGCTCGAGGGCGCCAGGCTGCCCATCATTACGCACACCTGTCACCATCGTTACGCACACCTGTCACCATCATTACGCGCATTAGCGCTTCATTGGACTCACCTGGACTTCATCACTGCTTGATTACCTCCCCTATATCTGTCTGTTCCTCAGTTTGATCCCCGTGTCTGCATTAATGTTGTTTCGTTCCCGTTGTCCAGACCCTGTCGGTGTTTTGTTCCTGTCTGTTTGTCCAATAAATGTTCACTCCCTGTACTTGCTTCTCGTCTCCCAGTGTCTGTCCTTAAATATACACTGTTTGTTTTCTTGTCACCTCAAATGCCAAATGGGTTTCTAAAAGTAGGTGCAGTACTTCTGAGTAAGACCATTAGTTCCTATCCACAATCGGTGATAATGATCACTTGTACTTTGTTTGCAATTCATCGCTAAACAACATATCCAAGGGTGCTGTGATGCATTTGTGAGACGTCTACAGGAAGTAGCTACTCAACCAATCCCCACTCTGTCACCGGGCAGGTTAGGGGACACCAACCACAAACATGACTCACGTGGAATTTTGTTGAGCTCGTTCATGAACTTGTCCTTGAGCTTGGAGAAGTCCTCGCTGGATCCGGTGCCAGAGATGTCGGTAGCGTTGGCACCGACCGTGGAGGCGGTGGTGGACATTGGGGCCGCTGCCAGGGCTTCCCTTCGACTCTCAGCCATGGTGGTGCCAGGCAGCCAGGCAGAAGCTGGAGGAAAGATGGAGAAAGAGTTGAGATCTAACACACCTCATTTAATATTGCTTGCACTATACATAGAATAAATAGATACAGAAAGAGAGGCAGATCGACAGAAGAGAGAAAGAGAGACAGAGAGAGAAAGAAAGAGAGTCAGGTAAGATTAGCTGGTTGTGACAGATGCCTGCCAGGGACAGTTTTCTCTGGCCCTGCTATAGATGAGTGAGTGGAGCTCCCTCTGTGTGACCAGTTGCTGGCTCAGCCTGAGTAAACACACCTGGATCCCACAATGAAATGATCCTGCTGGGTTCTACCAACAGCCCCAGGCAGATGAAGCTGGCTTTCACACTACACAAAGGCTGTGTCCCAAATGTAAGGAATAGGGTGCCATTTGGGACCTCTAACACCTCCACTTTCTACTTTAAGTGTGGGCTTTTAAGCTGTTATCAATTCTAGTCATGCAAATGATTCCCTGGCATATGATCGGATTGAGAACAAATATACTATTGCTAACCTTTATAGCATGCAAGACATAGGGATAACCCACTATTACCCCCACTGTGTACTTCATATAAACAACCAGCGGGAAGCCAGATGTGTTTACTTTAGATTTATGTCTCTGTTACAGGAACTAGGAACAGCCATTTTACAGTAGTTAAGTGGTGTGGGTGTGTGTTTGCTAAGAGGTGCAGGGCAGGTTGTCACCAACCGCTGCTGTCACCATGGCGACGGCAGGGTTAATGGCCCAGATGTTTGATATATGGATATATATATTTATATATTGCCCCATACTACTACATTGTATAAAAAAGTATAATGAGCTTGTGAAACAAAAGGTATTTCCAACGTACCCTGTTTAATGATACTAGAGTCAGAATCCCGTTGATGGAAGAATGTATAGATACTCTATGAGTCACTAGATGGCAAGGTGATCTGATTGCCTTGTAGGTTTACTGAGTGTGTTTATGGGAGAAAACTTATCAAATTTAGAGTGCAGTGTATTCACAGGATTAGAGCGTTAGCTGTTGTTCACTCACTTTGCAGGCATTGGCAAGCCTGTTAGCATGAGGCGGTGTTGTTCACTCACTTTGCAGGCATTGACAAGCCTGTTAGCATGAGGCGGTGTTGTTCACTGACTTTGCAGGCATTGACAAACCTGTTAGCATGAGGCGGTGTTGCTCACTCACTTTGCAGGCATTGACAAGCCTGTTAGCATGAGGCGGTGTTGTTCACTCACTTTGCAGGCATTGACAAGCCTGTTAGCATGAGGCGGTGTTGCTCACTCACTTTGCAGGCATTGACAAGCCTGTTAGCATGAGGTGGTGTTGCTCACACACTTTGGGTTTGCCAGCTGTTGCATGGGAACACGTTGTGAACACACAAGAGGTCGGTGTTCTCCAGCTGTGTTGTTAACACGTATTTAATGACCCTGGCAGATCTGACAAAGACATGCTTTAGGGTGTCGAACACAAGCAACGATAATGACAATTTACCATAATATACACCTACAGGCTACTATATAAAGGGTATATAATTGCATTGATGTGCTCTAATGCAGGTTCTAGCTTGCCTTGAAACCCCTCCCTAAAAGCTTTGCTAATTGCTATGAATGAACACAGCAATCAGTGCTTCTGTAAGCCCTTTGAATCTCCCCTCTAGTTCAAGGTTCCGCCTACACCTTCATGTTCTCTCTGTCTTCCCTTGTCTCCCTTTGAAAGGCAGCAGCGAGGTTAGTGTGGGGGCTGAGCCATGGAAAGGCACGACGGGCCACGACAGAGACACTTCAGCGCAGGCAGGGAGAGGACTTTTCAGAGCATAATGCCGCTCTCAGGAGAGAGTAGGCTATGTGGGAGGAGGCATCTTCTCTACTATTGCAGATAGGATTGATGCTGTGGGAAGGGAATGTTTTACATTTTACATTTTCGTTATTTAGCAGACGCTCTTATCCATAGCGGCTTACAAATTGGTGCATTCACCTTATGATAGCCAGTGGGACAACCACTTTACAATTTAGTTAAAATTGGGGGGAAGGGGGGGTAGAAGGATTACTTTATCCTATCCCAGGTATTCCTTAAAGAGGTGGGGTTTCAAGTGTCTCCGGAAGGTGGTGAGTGACTCCGCTGTCCTGGCCAGAGCAGCGAACAGTTTTGACTGGGCTGAGCGGGAACTGTGCTTCCGCAGAGGTAGGGGGGCCAGCAGGCCAGAGGTGGATGAACGCAATGCCCTCGTTTGGGTGTAGGGACTGATCAGAGCCTAAAGGTACGGAGGTGCCGTTCCCCTCACAGCTCCGTAGGCAAGCACCATGGTCTTGTAGCAGATGCGAGCTTCAACTGGAAACCAGTGGAGTGTAAGGAGGAGCGGGGTGACGTGAGAGAACTTGGGAAGGTTGAACACCAGACGGGCTCCGGCGTTCTGGATGAGTTGTAGGGGTTTAATGGCACAGGCAGGGAGCCCAGCCAACAGCGAGTTGCAGTAATCCAGACGGGAGATGACAAGTGCCTGGATTAGGACCTGTGCCGCTTCCTGTGTAAGGCAGGGTCGTACTCTGCGAATGTTGTAGAGCATGAACCTACAGGATCGGGTCACCGCCTTGATGTTAGCGGAGAACGACAGGGTGTTGTCCAGGGTCACGCCAAGGCTCTTTGCACTCTGGGAGGAGGACACAACGGAGTTGTCAACCGTGATGGCGAGATCATGGAACGGGCAGTCCTTCCCCGGGAGGAAGAGCAGCTCCGTCTTACCGAGGTTCAGCTTGAGGTGGTGATCCGACATCCACACTGATATGTCTGCCAGACATGCAGAGATGCGATTCGCCACCTGGTTATCAGAAGGGGGAAAGGAGAAGATTCATTCTGTGTTGTCTGCGTAGCAATGATAGGAGAGGCCATGTGAGGATATGACAGAGCCAAGTGACTTGGTGTATAGCGAGAATAGGAGAGGGCCTAGAACTGAGCCCTGGGGGACACCAGTGGTGAGAGCACGTGGTGCGGAGACAGATTCTCGCCACGCCACCTGATAGGAGCGACCTGTCAGGTAGGACGCAATCCAAGAGTGAGCCGCGCCGGAGATGCCCAACTCGGAGAGGGTGGAGAGGAGGATCTGATGGTTCACAGTATCAAAGGCAGCAGATAGGTCTAGAAGGACGAGAGCAGAGGAGAGAGAGTTAGCTTTAGCAGTGCGGAGAGCCTCCGTGACACAGAGAAGAGCAGTCTCAGTTGAATGACCAGTCTTGAAACCTGACTGGTTTGGATCAAGAAGGTCATTCTGAGAGAGATAGCAAGAGAGTTGGCTAAAGACGGCACGCTCAAGAGTTTTGGAGAGAAAAGAAAGAAGGGATACTGGTCTGTAGTTGTTGACATCGGAGTGATCGAGTGTAGTTTTTTTGAGAAGGGGTGCAACTCTCGCTCTCTTGAAGACGGAAGGGACATAGCCAGCGGTCAAGGATGAGTTGATGAGTGAGGTGAGGTAAGGGAGAAGGTCTCCGGAAATGGTCTGGAGAAGAGAGGAGGGGATAGGGTCAAGCGGGCAGGTTGTTGGGCGGCTGGCCGTCACAAGTCGCAAGATTTCATCTGGAGAGAGAGGGGAGAAAGAAGTCAAAGCATAGGGTAGGGCAGTGTGAGCAGGACCAGCGGTGTCATTTGACTTAACAAACGACGATCGGATGTCGTCAACCTTCTTTTCAAAATGGTTGACGAAGTCATCCACGGAGAGGGGGGGGGGGGATTCAGCAGGGAGGAGAAGGTGGCAAAACGCTTCCTAGGGTTAGAGGCAGATGCTTGGAATTTAGAGTGGTAGAAAGTGGCTTTAGCAGCAGAAACAGAGGAAGAAAATGTAGAGAGGAGGGAGTGAAAAAAGTGTATTGTATTGTATTGTAGGCCTCAGGCGTGATGTTTTCACGTTCGTCCACGTCAGACTCCAATCTGAAGGGCGCTAATGCACACCTGCTAAAGTTTCCCGCTCTCCTAACAGGCATGAGTGAGTCAGAGAGAGAGGCTGAACAAAGGAGCTCCACCAAACGGCTGTAATTACTAGAAACCCTGAGCAGAAAACAGCCCCATTTAGGAGCACATTTGCATTGTGGGAACAAGAGAGACAATCTATCCACTTAGTGGCCAGATCAGCACGGCGGGGCCGTCATTAAAGAGAACATCCGGAGCATTAGGGAGATCTTTGTGACACACCCTGATGTTTGGTGGCACCCCCTGTTGGGCCCCTGTGAAGAGTACACACCCACCTACCAGGCCTCTCAAGGTCAAAGCACCAAGTGATGGATGCTATTGGCTCTGTGCCTATAGACATGCCTCTGGGAGAATGAGTGGCTACAGGCTACATGATGTGGTAACTATATAGTATATAGGGTTGATATCAATGTTATATTAATGAATCACCACTGATGTGTTATAGAAAGACGTTCATAAACAAATTATCATCAAATGCTTAAAGGATTTACTAACTTGGGTCTGGCTCAAGGAGTCCATTTCAATGTTCTCTATGAGCAGGTGTTCACATATAAAGTGTAAAACACCTTGGATCAATTTGACATTATTGTCAAATGCATTATGCTTGGAGAGAGAATGTTCTCAGGCCTACTGTGAGTTGGAGACCACCCACGGAGACAGTGATACTCATTTCAAGGATCATCCCAGAATATTAAAGGGTTATTCTGTCTCAAATTATATGTATACTTGTATAAACAAGTCTCGTATAGAGGCTGAACACCCTTGTCTGGCAGGTGACCCACTTGAACATGGAGTAACATTCTGTTCTGGCTGGATGGCAGCTCATTTGCCTCATTTTCCCCTTTCCATGGGCTGTCATCGCCATAGCAATCATATCTCCATTTCAACAGTAAGTCAATACCTGCCCTTTCAATCACTGTTATTATAAACCAACTACAAGCCAAAGCTAAATAATACATCACAGAGGGCATGTTTACTGATGCATGTCGATAAAATTCAGAAATGCCCTTTGACCACAAAGCGTCAATTATGTTATTATGAGAGCACCTCCTCTCACAGTCATGCACCAGCACACCCTCTATGTTCCACTGCTGAGGCCACACGTCAAATGTACCTAATCTGTCAGATACAAGGGAGATACAAGGACAGCTAAAATCTCAGGACGCCAAAGCCTGGAAATCTCTCAAATCAACACGCCAAACAAAGATGGAGGATAATGGAGTCGGGATAGTGGACAGATTAAAACACGACCAGCTACTTTTAGCTTTCAGTCATGTTCCTCTAAGCACACCTGAGGAAGCTCAGAGAGTCTGAGTTTCTACTTCCCCTCTTCCATCCCAAAAGTTCATCCCTCCCGAGGTGTGCCATGCAGGTGTAAAAGCCCTACCTAATTACAGGACGGCCAGATGGCTTAGCAGGGCCCCCATCACACCCAGCGCCTGGCTGGCGGCACCCCAGACCAGACCAACTCCTCCCCACTATCCAGCCCGATTCACTCTAACTGGGTCAGCTCCCTCCCTCCCTCCATGCCCAAAACCTCCACACTCTGCCCCCTCCCAGGCGCAACACTGGCAATGCTGTTTTTCTCTTTCTCTCTCTCTCGCTCTGTATTGGTTGAGAAAGATAGATATAGAGATACTGTAGAGTTATTACTACTAGAAACATGTTCTTTAAGCTACCATCAAGGTTTAGGTTTGGAAAGTGTGCTGCTTTCATTCCGAGTTTGTTCTCCTGCAGGTTTCCAATTTTTGCCAGGACTCTCAGCGGGCAGAGTGTTTTGGACCATGCTGTTAGAGGAAATTACAAGGCTGCCAAATCAGCCGAACTCTAAATCCATTGGAGATGAGAGGGAAAGCTGAAGCCAGGGAAGCCAGGGAGATGAGTATTGCAGTCCATTTCATCAGAGAGGAATCAAAAAGTATACTTTCATGTGAAGGACGTGAAAGAGAATGGGAGGAATGTCCAATGACAGTACACCTTATGTGTAGAATCCATGAGTTAACTAGCCAGTTAATGTTTAACTATGTCCATTTAGCGAAGAGTTAAATATCAACTGCTAATTGGTAGGTTAACTTAATAACCTCTGATAACGGAAGAAAGAGAGACACTCCAACTGAAGTACTACTGTCATCCATCCCCGTTTCAGATTAAAAACCTGCTTCAGATTTAATTCCTAAAAAGGGTACCTTAAAACCACTCACTCAGTATTTGAGGTGCATGTAGCTGTGGACCTGTGGTCCTCTGTAGCTCAATTGGTAGAGCATGGCGCTTGTAACGCCAGGGTAGTGGGTTCGATCCCCGGGACCACCCATACGTAAAAATGTATGCACACATAACTGTAAGTGCACACATAAAATAAACTTCAGTTAGTGCTAAATACGGCTGCTAGAATCCTGACTAGAACCAAGAAATTTGATCATATTACTCCAGTGCTAGCTTCCCTACACTGGCTTCCTGTTAAGGCAAGGGCTGATTTCAAGGTTTTACTGTTAACCTATAAAGCGTTACATGGGCTTGCTCCTACCTATCTTTCCGAGTTGGTCCTGCCGTACATACCAATACGTACGCTACGGTCACAAGACGCAGGCCTCCTAATTGTCCCTAGAATTTCTAAGCAAACAGCGGGAGGCAGGGCTTTCTCCTATAGATCTCCATTTTTATGGAACAGTCTGCCTACCCATGTGAGAGACGGAGACTCGGTCTCAACCTTTAAGTCTTTACTGAAGACTTATCTCTTCAGTAGGTCATATGATTGAGTGTAGTCTGGCCCAGGAGTGTGAAGGTGAACGGAAAGGCTCTGGAGCAACGAACAGCCCTTGCTGTCTCTGCCGGGCCGGTTCCCCTCTCCACTGGGGTTCTCTGCCTCTAACCCTGTTGCAGGGGCTGAGTCACTGGCTTGCTGGTGCTCTTTCATGCCGTCCCTGGGAGGGGTGCGTCACTTGAGTGGGTTGAGTTACTGACGTGATCTTCCTGTCTGGGTTGGCGCCCCCCTTGGTTTGTGCTGTGGTGGAGACCTCTGTGGGCTATACTCGGCCTTGTCTCAGGATTGTAAGTTGGTGGTTGAGGATATCCCTCTAGTGGTGCGGGGGCTGTGCTTTGGCAGAGTGGGTGGGGTTATATCCTTCCTGTTTGGCCCTGTCCGGGGTTTCTTCGGATGGGGCCACAGTGTCTCCGGACCGCTCCTGTCTCAGCCTCCAGTATTTATGCTGCAGTAGTTTATGTGTCGGGGGGCTGGGGTTAGTTGGTTATACCTGGAGTACTTCTCCTGTCTTATCCAGTGTCCTGTGTGAATTTAAGTATGCTCTCTCTAATTCTCTCGTTCTCTCTTTCTCTCTGAGAACCTGAGCCCTAGGACCATACGTCAGGACTACCGGGCATGATGACACCTTGCTGTCCCCAGTCCGCCTGGCCTTGCTGCTATTCCAGTTTCAACTGTTCTGCCTGCGGTTACGAAACCCCTACCTGTCCCAGACCTGCTGTTTTCAACTCTTAATGATCGGCTATGAAAAGCCAACTGAGAGACCTGAGCACCTAGGACCATACGTCGGGACTACCGGCCGTGGTGACTCCTTGCTGTCCCCAGTCCGCCTGGCCTTGCTGCTATTCCAGTTTCAACTGTTCTGCCTGCGGTTATGGAACCCCTACCTGTCCCAGACCTGCTGTTTTCAACTCTTAATGATCGGCTATGAAAAGCCAACTGAGATTTACAGTGGGGAAAAAAAGTATTTAGTCAAATCAAATCAAATCAAATCAAATCAAATTTTATTGGTCACATGCGCCGAATACAACAGGTGCAGACATTACAGTGAAATGCTTACTTACAGCCCTTAACCAACAGTGCATTTATTTTAAACAAAAAAGTAAGAATAAAACAACAACAAAAAAGTGTTGAGAAAAAAAGAGCAGAAGTAAAAATAAAGTGACAGTAGGGAGGCTATATATACAATAGAATAAAGTGACAGTAGGGAGGCTATATATACAGGGGGGTACCGTTGCATAGTCAATGTGCGGGGGCACCGGCTAGTTGAGGTAATATGTACATGTGGGTAGAGTTAAAGTGACTATGCATAAATACTTAACAGAGTAGCAGCAGCGTAAAAGGGATGGGGTGGGGGGGCAGTGCAAATAGTCCGGGTAGCCATGATTAGCTGTTCAGGAGTCTTATGGCTTGGGGGTAGAAGCTGTTGAGAAGTCTTTTGGACCTAGACTTGGCACTCGGTACCGCTTGCCGTGCGGTAGCAGAGAGAACAGTCTATGACTAGGGTGACTGGAGTCTTTGACAATTTTGAGGGCCTTCCTCTGACACCGCCTGGTATAGAGGTCCTGGATGGCAGGGGAGCTTTGCCCCAGTGATGTACTGGGCCGTACGCACTACCCTCTGTAGTGCCTTGCGGTCAGAGGCCAAGCAGTTGCCATACCAGGCGGTGATGCAACCAGTCAGGATGCTCTCGATGGTGCAGCTGTAGAATTTTTTGAGGATCTGAGGACCCATGCCAAATCTTTTTAGTCTCCTGAGGGGGAATAGGCTTTGTCGTGCCCTCTTCACGACTGTCTTGGTGTGTTTGGACCATGATAGTTCGTTGGTGATGTGGACACCAAGGAACTTGAAGCTCTCAACCTGTTCCACTACAGCCCCGTCGATGAGAATGGGGGGCGTGCTCAGTCCTCTTTTTTTTCCTGTAGTCCACAATCATCTCCTTTGTCTTGGTCACGTTGAGGGAGAGGTTGTTGTCCTGGCACCACACGGCCAGATCTCTGACCTCCTCCCTATAGGCTGTCTCATCGTTGTCGGTGATCAGGCCTACCACTGTTGTGTCGTCGGCAAACTTAATGATGGTGTTGGAGTCGTGCCTGGCCATGCAGTCATGGGTGAACAGAGAGTACAGGAGGGGACTGAGCACGCACCCCTGAGGGGCCCCCGTGTTGAGGATCAGTGTGGCAGATGTGTTGTTACCTACCCTTACCACCTGGGGGCGGCCCGTCAGGAAGTCCAGGATCCAGTTGCAGAGGGAGGTGTTTAGTCCCAGGATCCTTAGCTTAGTGATGAGCTTTGATTGGTCAGCCACCAATTGTGCAAGTTCTCCCACTTAAAAAGATGAGAGAGGCCTGTAATTTTCATCATAGGTACACGTCAACTATGACAGACAAAAATAGAAAAAAAAATCCAGAAAATCACATTGTAGGATTTTTAATGAATTTATTGGCATATGATGGTGGAAAATAAGTATTTGGTCAATAACAAAAGTTTCTCAATACTTTGTTATATACCCTTTGTTGGCAATGACACAGGTCAAACGTTTTCTGTAAGTCTTCACAAGGTTTTCACACACTGTTGCTGGTATTTTGGCCCATTCCTCCACGCAGATCTCCTCTAGAGCAGTGATGTTTTGGGGCTTTCGCTGGGCAACACAGACTTTCAACTCCCTCCAAATATTTTCTATGGGGTTGAGATCTGGAGACTGGCTAGGCCACTCCAGGACCTTGAAATGCTTCTTACGAAGCCACTCCTTCGTTGCCCGGGCGGTGTGTTTGGGATCATTGTCATGCTGAAAGACCCAGCCACGTTTCATCTTCAATGCCCTTGCTGATGGAAGGAGGGTTTCACTCAAAATCTCACGATACATGGCCCCATTCATTCTTTCCTTTACACGGATCAGTCGTCCTGGTCCCTTTGCAGAAAAAACAGCCCCAAAGCATGATGTTTCCAACCCCATGCTTCACAGTAGGTATGGTGTTCTTTGGATGCAACTCAGCATTCTTTGTCCTCCAAACATGACGAGTTGAGTTTTTACCAAAAAGTTATATTTTGGTTTCATCTGACCATATGACATTCTCCCAATCCTCTTCTGGATCATCCAAATGCACTTCAGACGGGCCTGGACATGTACTGGCTTAAGCAGGGGGACACGTCTCGCACTGCAGGATTTGAGTCCCTGGCGGCGTAGTGTGTTACTGATGGTTGGCTTTGTTACTTTGGTCCCAGCTCTCAGCAGGTCATTCACTAGGTCCCCCCGTGTGGTTCTGGGATTTTTGCTCACCGTTCTTGTGATCATTTTGACCCCACGGGGTGAGATCTTGCATGGAGCCCCAGATCGAGGGAGATTATCAGTGGTCTTGTATGTCTTCCATTTCCTAATAATTGCTCCCACAGTTGATTTCTTCAAACCAAGCTGCTTACCTGTTGCAGATTCAGTCTTCCCAGCCTGGTGCAGGTCTACAATTTTGTTTTTGGTGTCCTTTGACAGCTCTTTGGTCTTGGCCATTGTGAAGTTTGGAGTGTGACTGTTTGAGGTTGTGGACAGGTGTCTTTTATACTGATAACAAGTTCAAACAGGTGCCATTAATACAGGTAACGAGTGGAGGACAGAGGAGCCTCTTAAAGAAGAAGTTACAGGTCTGTGAGAGCCAGAAATCTTGCTTGTTTGTAGGTGACCAAATACTTATTTTCCACCATAATTTGCAAATAAATTCATTAAAAATCCTACAATGGGATTTTCTGGATTTTTTTTTCTCAATTTGTCTGTCATAGTTGACGTGTACCTATGATGAAAATTACAGGCCTCTCTCATCTTTTTAAGTGGGAGAACTTGCACAATTGGTGGCTGACTAAATACTTTTTTGCCCCACTGTATTCCTGATTATTATTTGACCATGCTTGTCACTTATGAACATTTTTGAACATCTTGGCATGGTTCTGTTATAATCTTCACCCGGCACAGCCAGAAGAGGACTGGCCACCCCTCATAGCCTGGTTCCTCTCTAGGTTTCTTCCTAGGTTTTCGCCTTTCTAGGGAGTTTTTCCTAGCCACCGTGCTTCTACACCTGCATTACTAGCTGTTTGGGGTTTTAGGCTGGGTTTCTGTACAGCACTTCGAGATATTAGCTGATGTAAGAAGGGCTATATAAAATAAAATTGATTGATTGATTGATAAGTCGCTTTGGATAAAAGCGTCTGCTAAATGGCATATTATTATTTATGTAGAGGGTAGCCATTTTAGAACAACATCCAAACACTGGATTGCAAAATGTAAACTGTGCTGCCATATCCACGAATGAAGGAACTTTAGTGTATTGAAAGATGAAGGAACACAATAAACAATTTGAAGTTGAATCATTAAATTGAAAGTTGTCTAAAACCTATCATCCACTGGAGATGGAGAGAGCACTTGACAGAAATGACTGCTTTGCTTAGGTTGTATATCAAATCAAATGTTATTTGTCACATGCACTGAATACAACTGGTGTAGACTTTACCGTGAAATGCTTGCTTACGAGTCTTTCCCTATGATGCAGAGTTTTAAAATAGTAATCAAATTAAAATAGTAACACAAGGAATAAAATAAAATAAAGAAGAATGGAGCTATATAAAGGGAGTACCAGTACCAGATCAATGTGCAGAAGTACGAGGTATTTGAGGTAGATATGTACATGAAGGCAGGGTAAAGTGACTTGGCAGCAGGATAGATAATAATAAAAGTAAAATAAAGAACAGAGTAGCAGCAAATGATGAGTGTGAAAGTAAGTGTGCGTCTGTTTGTGTTGTGTCGGTATGCATCTGCGTTTGTGTGTATATTTTAGTCATTTAGCAGACACTCTTACCCAGAGCGACTTACAGTTAGTGAGTTCATACATTTTTCATACTGGCCCCCCATGGGAATCAAACCCACAACCCTGGCGTTGCAAACGCCATGCTCTACTGAGCTACAGGAGTTCCCAAACTTTTTCTGCAGGGGACCCCAATTGGAAAAATGATATTCCCTAGTTAATGCTGTTTGATCATATTCACTCAATTTTGGGTCTGTTATGCTGTCCCAAATCAAAGTAATGACATGACAGCTTATTAAAGGTCCTTAGTTGACACTAAAAGGTTGTATTTTATACTAATTTGAGGAAAATGTTTTGTAATTTGTTTGATAAGATTACAGGTTCTCTCAGTGGACCCCAAATTTGGGAACCACTGGTATATATAGTCTAGTGAGTGTGTGTAAGGTCAGTGCAAGATAGAGTCACATAGGTTGGGTACCATTAATTGACTATTTAGCAGTCTTATGGCTTGGTTGGTAGAAGCTGTCTTGGATCCTGTTGGTAAGCAGGAAGGCACTAATAGTGTTGTAATTGTTTTGTCATGAACAGATGAGAGAGAGAGAGAGAGAGAGAGAGAGAGAGAGAGAGAGAGAGAGAGAGAGAGAGAGAGAGAGAGAGAGAGAGAGAGAGAGAGAGAGAGAGAGAGAGAGAGAGAGAGAGAGAGAGAGAGAGAGAGAGAGTGAGAGTGTTTGGGATAAATGCTCCAGCCGGGATCAATAGTCTGAATCAATGGGAGAAAGTGCTTTGACTACACACCTATACAGAGGAGAGGGACCCAGGGCTCTTCAGTCTGATGTCTGTCTGTCTGTCTGTTATGGTGGACGAAGGAAGTGACAAATAGAGTAGGTCCAACAGACTCACTTTATATAACTCTGATGGCTACTGTATGAATCCACTTTACCATCTATTGCAGTGCTTCTTAACACCCATTAACTACAGTCCAACTGCGACTGTGCAGCTCTCCATCATTTCGCTGCTAACAACAGGTGTTTGGTAGTTTCAAAGTAATTCCCGTTTTGATTACAGTTGAAAGCTCAGGACATTCCAACCATTTAAAGCAATCCTCACCGAGACACTTGAAATTGTTTTACAGACACGGATAAACGAATAATCAGAGTGAGAACACTTGTTTTGATCTGAAGGGAACACTAACGGAACACTAACAATGTAATTACAATAAATTAAATTAAATGAAATAATCCCAATTAAAGCCTGTGTATACGTGCATAAATAGGCTAGACAGGTGGCGCCACATCAAACAATTAAGTCCACTATATTAAATCGGTGAGCTATTCATCTGGAAAATACCAATTAAAAATATTAAAGTAATGCCCCTTCTTCAAAACCTATTCTGTTAATGTGTGGAAGGCTCGCCTGTATAATCAAACAACAAAAGGGTTTTAGTGCTATCTTCAAGGAAACAGGGGGACATGTAACAAAATGTTGTGTATTTCAGAGTACTACTTCATCCAAGGCTTCATTACCACCTAGAGAGGAAGCTTTGCTAATACAAGAAAGTAAATTATAAACAACTGATTACTGCTCACTTTGATTCAATGTGCCATACATTTCCCCCTTCATTCTTTAGATACATGTACTGTTTTCACTACCACTTGAGCTGAGTGAACGGGAAACATAGCATGGCCATGTACTAAATATTGATGGTTAATATCCTAACTGGCGTTTCATCATTAGAGAATTGCATAAAAAGTCTGTCTCTTGGATTATGCTATTTGCCTTTAAAACGGTTTCAGACATTTCCTTGGAGGCCTGTTTGGAGAGCTGACATGCGGCGCAGACAGAGAGACACTTGAGGGGGCCTTGGAGTGCTCTGAACTCTGACTCCTATGAACTGGGCCATTGGAGTGTAACATTAGTTGCCAATTGCTAATGGACAAGCTGCCAGTCAAAAACTGATTACTGGAAGGATCCTCATTTATTAGAGGATGGACTGATGACACCCACCCACACACATGTATGCACACACACACACACACACACAGGTATGCACACACACATACACACACACAGGTGTGAGCACGCGCACTCACACACACATACACACACACACAGTCACACTCTGAGAGTTTCTTGTATATGTAATAAGCGATGCAAATGATTCAGCCTGCAGCAAGGGGAGATAAGAGCAGTGTGAGTAGTAAGCCCAGAGCCCAGCTCCCTCCCTGTCCAGAATGGGTCTTTACTCATCTGCAGGCAATCTCAAGGGGTAATGGAACTGGAAAAGGTGATTAACCCTGCTTTGTGGGGAGGCCGGGACAGCTCTATTAAGCCAATGCAGAAAGATCCCCTGTTTTCAATTACTGCTCGCAAAGGCACAGAGGAAAGGTCTGTGAAGGAAAAAGAAGGCCTTAAATACAGGCAGTCGTGTTGGTCAGAAACTGACAGAAGGATTTTAGTTGGCCTCAAAACCTCCCTCTGTTATTTTTCAATCCAGTTCCTCCCCGTTCTGAGTGGTGCCTCGTTCCTCAGTCACCCCCCTGGTCCTATTCATCTCACTAATATTGGAATGTCTGTGTCTCGTGCACCCTGAAACATGAGCCTGTCAGCTAGTGGCCAAGCAGGGCTCTGAGTCCTGCTGGACTTGAGGTGAGGAGGAGAGCCCTAAGGGGATCTAGGAGGAGTCTAGCCAGTAGCCAAGCTTGGATGGACTGAGGTGTTTGGGTAGAGCCACCAGAGGTCGATGTGAGCCTTTTACGATGTTGGTTTTCTGGTACAATCTGGAGGTTTCCAGGTCTATTTGGCTAATGACCACTCCAACTTGCACATATCTCCCTGTGCTGAGCTCGGTCACAGAGCAGCAGTGATGTTAGTGGTTACCACCCCAAGGGTCTCATTCCCTTCCTTTCTCTCCAGCTGTCAGAGTAGAGCTCTTAGAGCTGTGGGATTTACACCTCTCTTCTGTCCTTTCTCTACGGCCAGATGACTCTTTTACACCATCCCAGTTCCCTGCTAGTGGTCTACCAACCCATTAGTTGTATGTTTTCGAACAGGGCTTTCACAGGAAAAATGCCCCCATACAGCAACATAACATGGTGTATTTCACTGTAATACTCCTAAATACACAACAGTATTACAGTGTGTGTCTGGTTTATCAGTCATCCTGGGATTATCTCATTTTGGACCATTAGGCTCCATTACTAATCCATTACTCACACTCTGCTTTTAAAACAGTGACAGTGCATTGTTTTTGGGTTGTCCACCCCCGCTACCCGCTTTCATATAGAACAGAAGAAAGAGATGATGAGCAGTCTGGGTGGCTGAATAACTCTACTCTCTATAGGAGAGACAGGAGAGACCCAGTCTCCTACCACACCCTCAATGCTACCCCTTACTACTTCTGGTTGCATGCGAGGCTTGCTGGGCGGTGGGAGGAGGCGGCTGGGGGTGTTTGGGGACCCGGGTTAATATAGACAGCCCCTGTGGAGACCGGTGTCCGTCGGAATCAGGCTGATGTGGGAGGAAAGGAGGGGAGGGTGGGCCAGGGGGTGGAGAGGGACAGGGGACAAGGGACGGCATGCAGACAGGTGAGTCATGCGGTCAAGAGGGGTCTATTTGCTCAGCACACTGCCCAGGCCGAGAGCACCCCACTGGGAAATCTGCCCGGCGACCGACGACCACTGGAGGCGTGACACGGTGAGAGAATAGTTGGGAGTGATTGACAGGACTCTAATGGTCAAGGAGTTAGACTGACCTCTCTGGGGGAGTTCCAGCCAGAGGTTTGAGAGAGGGGGGCAGGAGTGATGGACTCCATGGGGTCTCTGAGAGGGCATCACCTGGAGGAGGATCTCTGTCAGCGCCGTCTTGAAGCATGCATAGTGAGTCAGTATTGTATGAAGTGATCAGACAGGCAGGATATGTCATATATGGTGATTGAGTCATCACGCTGGGCCTCAGCACCTGCAAGTCGCTAGACGTATCTTCATCACTGGCCTTCATCATCATTCACTTTTGTTCACTCTCTATTTTTCTACTATAATATTGTAAAAACTGGGTCTTTTTTTCTGTGCAGAGAGATTCCTCCTGTCAAGTTCTATTCTATTTGTGCAGGTGGACATACGTGACTGAATCTGGATGTGAAGTGTTACTTGAAACAGAAAGACAAAAAATAGCGAGAATAAAGTGAGAGAGGGAAGCAATAGCTAACATAATTCCCTCCCCTCCTCCCTCCCTCTCCTCCCTCTCACTTCCCCCGCCGTACCCAGACTCCCACAAGGCTGAGCCACAGAGATCACAAGTGACAAGGTCTAGCAAAGCATGATCAGGAAGAACGTTACATAATAAAACACAGTGACCAGACACACTTGTAGGTAGAGGGATCCCAATGACACACCAACTCAAGCATGGTATAAGAAGCTCAACAGTGTTACATTTGTGACAGGGACACTTCCTTCCTACACACACATACACACACACACACACACACACACAGATAATTGGGGGATTTCAGACTTGTCAGATCAGGGCCCGTATCCACAAAGCATCTCAGAGTAGGAGTGCTGATCTAGGATCAGTTTAGCCTTTTAGATCATAATGAATAAGATTATATGGACATATTTAAGATCAGCACTCCAACTTTGAGATGGTGTGTGGAGACGGGCCCAGTTCCTCAGCACTGTGGTCTAAATGCATTGAATCAGAGCTGATCTGACGCCTAGAGACATTCCCTATTCCCAGTTCCCACACTGTCTGACTTCGGCTTACACAAGCAGTGATGCAGGATAGAAACTCTACACCCCTGGTACTGCACCCAGTCATGGATACTGTCAACCAATCAGGCGTTTACAGGAAGTTACCCCCACCACATTGTTCCATTGGTTAAAGATCAGGCACCAGGTGGAACGAACGGTTCCATCCCCCTTCACAGTGCTCCAAAAGTTACTTTGCGACACGGCCTGCCTGGCTGCCAGTGGCGAGAACATGTTGACAGCGCTCTGTTTGTCATTTTCCGTGGCGTCCGTGTCGAGAGAGATGTCATCCGAGCTGTTGATTTTGCTCACAAACAGACACCCCTCTAAGCTCTCTGCCTCGTCTACACTCGGTACATTGTTTGTACGTGTGTGTGCGTATGCGAGTCTATGTGTGTGCCTGTATGTGCTTATATGTGTGTAATGTGTGTGTGTGTGTATGACTGCACATGTGTGTGTGCACATGTGCATGCCTGTGTGTCTGAGCAGGGTTGCTAAACATCATCCGTCCAAGGGCGTTAGATATACATTTACGGGGAGCTAGTTTGTTTTCTGTCCTCCGACGGTCCCTGAATCTAATTGACACTTACGAAGAGGCTGGCTCGACGGACTGCCGTTCTGAATTCACGTCTCTCCCCCACCAGACCTCCCAAACATCTCTATTTCTCTCTTTCTCTCTCTCAATCTCCCTCTATCTCTCTCTCTCAATATCCCTCTTTCTTTCTCTCTCTCCCATTATCCCAACATGTTACATGATGTTACATGATGTTACTCCTACTGTATACTGAGGATCTAACATGTTACATGATGTTACATGATGTTTTTCCTACTGTATACTGAGGATCCAACATGTGACATGATGTTACATGATGTTTCTCCTACTGTATACTGAGGATCTAACATGTTACATGATGTTACATGATGTTTTTCCTACTGTATACTGAGGATCCAACATGTTACATGATGTTACATGATGTTTTTCCTACTGTATACTGAGGATCTAACATGTTACATGATGTTACATGATGTTTATTCTACTGTATACTGAGGATCCAACATGTTACATGATGTTACATTATGTTTTTCCTACTGTATACTGAGGATCTAACATGTTACATGATGTTACATGATGTTTTCCCTACTGTATACTGAGGATCCAACATGTTACATGATGTTACATGATGTTTTTCCTACTGTATACTGAGGATCTAACATGTTACATGATGTTACATGATGTTTTCCCTACTGTATACTGAGGATCCAACATGTTACATGATGTTACATGATGTTTTTCCTACTGTATACTGAGGATCTAACACGTTAGAAGATGTTACATGATGTATATTCTACTGTATACTGAGGATCTAACATGTTACATGATGTTTCTCTTACTGGATACTGAGGATCCATTACACACATCCACATCATCCACAAACATGATCATATCCACAGACTCATCTTGCTATTGCATTGAATTCCCATCTTTGTAACTGTTTGATTATAGACTATCCTTTTTTCCCAAGCATGGACACTGAAGTTTTCAGAACACCCTGACTCCGGAGGTAAGACATATTGGCCATACTGTAGTAGATGACACAGATGCCACTAAGAAGGTCTGCTTTCCTCGAGTGCTGTGGCATTGTAACCCGATGAGAGCAACACTGTGAAACTCAAAACTCACAGTGTGTGGCAGCGGCTGGGTAAATAACATTGTGGGTGACATTTAAATAAAGTAGCGCGGAGAGCGATAATCTTTCAGCAGCTTATCGGGCACCATCAAGCACCATCCCTGACACTGCATTAATATGAGCTTAGATTTTCGCATATGGGGGAGTTTTTCTAATTTGTAAAGCGAGCTGTTGTTATCACGACAGCCCTAAGGTTAGACAAATCTCCAGAGAAGGAGAGAGAGGGAGCAAGAGAGAGAGAGAGAGAGAGAGAGAGAGAGAGAGAGAGAGAGAGAGAGAGAGAGAGAGAGAGAGAGAGAGAGAGAGAGAGAGAGAGAGAGAGAGAGAGAGAGAGAGAGAGAGAGAGAGAGAGAGAGAGAGGAAATATTTGACAAATGACATGGCGTCTGTCACCCTCTCTGGCGTCTGTCACCAGGGTTACAAGAAGAAGCAGTACACAGTACTTTCCATACACACTCAACACAACCAAAGTAGAAAGCATCAGGGGTGAAAGTAAGTTGGCATGGAAAACTGTAGGCTTTTACACAATTATTTATCATTACCGCATGTCAGAGACATTTTGCGAATGGACATGAAAACGGCTGGTATAGCCTACAAAAATGCGATGTGGTTAGACGAGAACACTGACATTTTGCCAGGCAGAGATGAGTGGTGAACACCGAGACACCCGCGGACAGCAGTGGACACATAAATTCTGTCTCTTTTCATTCACCACTGTTTGGAGGTTGGAAATACTGTATGCTGTGAGAGGATGAACATGTGTGGGTAGCCTAGTAAAGGAGACCTTTGAAGTGATTGACAATCAGATGAAAACATCATGACTGGTTGTGTTTATGCCACAATAAAAGGTCATCCATTTTACAAGTTAAAGGACAAATCATTACAACTAGGCCCACAGAGATCCTATTGAATTAATATGGATTCTATGTGTAATTCTATGATTAGGCACACAGTCCTGTACCAGGAAGAAATGAAATCTACTTTCACCCCCGGAAAGCTACTACTACCAACACAAAATATTACCATCAGATTATCATATCAAACAGTGGGCTGTACCCACTGGGTACAGACGTCAATTCAATGTCTATTCCACGTTGGTTCAATGTAATTTCATTGAAATTACGTGGAAACAATGTTGATTCAACCAGTGTGTTTCCAGTGGGTAGGCACAGCGGGGAATTGGGTTGAAATTGCTGTTGAATATTATACTCCACATTGTAATGGTGAGATAGAGACATAGAACCAAGATGGGTTTGGTTGATGTGTTGCAAAGTGGGACAGTGCACTGGGCCTCTCCATACAGACAGGCAAATGCTTTAAAAAAATAATAATAATAATAATTTAGCAGACGCTCTTATCCAGAGCGACTTACAGTTAGTGAGTGCCCCACCGTCCCCCCACCGACACCCCACCACCCCCCTCACCCCACCGTCCCCCATCGCCCCACCGTCCCCCAACACCCCACAGTCATCCTCACCTCACCCTCAACCCACTGTCCCCCCTCACCCCACCATCCCCACTCACCCCACTGCCCACCGTCATCCCACCCCACTCACCCTACCGTCACCCTACCGCCCCCCTCACCCCACCGTCCCCCGTCACAACACAGCCCCCTCAGCCCCACTAAAGTTACTTGACTGGCCCTGACACAGGTCCTATTAATTGGCATCAGGATCATAATCATGATTACATTAACGCCAGACCCTGGGAGAGGGAGTACAGTTCCAAACCTTGACATCTGCTTCTGTGGCACCTCAGGCAACAACACAGAGGCAACACTCCCACCCCTGCCTCAACACTGTTAATGACATGCTTTGGCTGTTGCAGAGCCGGTGGTGGAGCAGCATCAATGCTGGCATAGCTAAGGCTGTAGCGCATCGATAGCTGTGATAAGCTGCAGCATGACTTGGAAGCGATATGTTTAGGCTGTATTTTTGAGAGAAGTAGAGTTAGACATTATCAATGGTATACTGATGTACACTGAGAGTACAAAACATTATGAACACCTGCTCTTTCCATGACAGACTGATCAGGTGAATCCAGGTGAAAGCTGTTATTCGTTATTGATGTCACTTGTTAAATCCACTTCAATGAAGTTTCAAGTTTTTTTATGTCACATGCACAAGTACAGTAAAATGATTTTCTTTTCCCTTTATTAACCAGTGTAGATTAACTGGAGGAGACAAGTTAAAGAAGGATTTTTAAGCCTTGAGACAATTGAGACATGGATTGTGTATGTGTGCCATTCAGAGGGTGAACGGGCAAGAGAAAAGATTGAAGTGCCTTTGAACGTGGTATGGTATTAGGTGCCAGGCGCACTGGTTTGTGTCAAGAACTGCACCACTGCTGGGTTTTTCAAGCTCAACCATTTCCTGTGTGCAAGGTTTGAAATTATGTTTTAGTCAAATATGATATGTGTTTGGGGTTCTTGCGGTCAATTTGCAGTCTACAAATTAAATGTAATTATGTTCCGGCCCCCCGACCATCCGCTCAAGAAAAAAATCGGCCCTCGGCCTAATCTACTTGATGATCCCTGGGCTACACATGTCACAGTGGATCAAGTCTAGGCTCCAACACATCCACTTTTACTGGATGTCTTCATTCCAAGAGGGCTCCTAAACTCCTCTCCTATAAGCTACTTTGTCATGGCTGCTTATGATTCAGTAGTAGGCTTCCTGATTTACTGCTCCGGATCGCCTCGCTAAGCAGCTCTATCAAGACTTAAGTACAAGCATGGGTGTCGAATCAAAGGTTTGCTCATACGGATGCAGAATGTCTGTTTAGCAACGAAGGCCTTCATCATGCTGATGACTAATACTACACTCTTAGAAAGAAATGTGCTAAGTAGAACCATACAAGGTTCTTCGGTTTGTCGCCATAGGGGAACCCTTCTTGATGATGGGTAGAACCCTTTGCAGAGGGTTCTATCTAGAACCCTCTATATAGGGTTCTTCAAAGAACCCCCTGTATGTGGTTTTACTTAGAACCCTCTATGAAGGGTTCTGCCTAGAACCCTCTATAAAGGGTTCCACCAATAACTATTTTATCATCTAAAAGGTTCTTCCTAGTACCGTCTATGAAGGGTTCTACCGAGAATCCTTTTATCTTTGGAGGGTTCTTCCTAGAACCCTCTATGAACGGTTCCAGCAGCCTTATTAGCCTTTAAAATGTCATAATTTATGACAATACATTACAAACAGTACCAGTCAAAGGTTTGGACACACCTTCTCATTCAAGGGTTTTTCTTTATTTGTACTATTTTCTACATTGTAGAATAATAGTGAAGACATCAAAACTATGAAATAACACATATGGAATCATGTAGTAACCAAAAAAGTGTTATTCAAATAGCCACCCTTTGCCGTGATGACAGCTTTGCACACTCTTGGCATTCTCTTAACCAGCTTCACCTGGAATGCTTTTCCAACAGTCTTGAAGGAGTTCCCACATATGCTGAGCACTTGTTGAATGCTTTTCCTTCACTCTGCCGTCCGACTCATCTCAAACCATCTCAATTGGGTTGAGGTCGGGGGATTGTGGATGCCAGGTCATCTGATGAAGCACTCCATCACTCTCCTTCTTGGTATAATAGCCCTTACACAGCCTGGAGGTGTGTTGGGTCATTGTCCTGTTGAAAAACAAATGATAGTCCCACTAAGCCCAAACCAGATGGGATGGCGTATCACTGCAGAATGCTGTGGTAGCCATGCTGGTTAAGTGTGCCTTGAATTCTAAATAAATCACAGAAAGTGTCACCAGCAAAGCATCCCCACACAATAACAACTCCTCCTCCATGCTTTATGGTGGGAACTACACATGCGGAGATTATCCGTTCAACCACATTGCGTCTCACAAAGACATGGCGGTTGGAACCAAAAATCTCCAATTTGGACTGCAAGTTCTGTGGCTGGTAACTCTAATGAACTTATCCTCTGCAGCAGAGGTATCTCTGGGTCTTCCATTCCTGTGGCGGTCCTCATGAGAGCCAGTTTCATCATAGCGCTTGATGGTTTTTGCGACTGCACTTCAGAAACTTTCAAAGTTCTTTACATTTTCCGTATTGACTGACCTTCATGTCTTAAAGTAATGTTGGACTGTCGTTTCTCTTTGCTTATTTGAGCTGTTCTTGCCATAATATGGACTTGGTCTTTTACCAAATAGGGCTATCTTCTGTATACTGTATAATGGCTCAAACGCATTAAGAAGGAAATACATTCCACAAATTAACTTTTAATAAGGCACACCTGCTAATTGAAATGCATGCCAGGTGACTACCTCATGAAGCTGGTTGAGAGAATGCCAAGAGTATGCAAAGCTGTCATCACGGCAAAGGGTGGCTATTTGAAGAAACTCAAATATAAAATATATTTTGATTTGTTTAAAACTTTTTTGGTTACTACATGATTCTATATGTGTTATTTCATAGTTTTGATGTCTTCACTATTATTCTACAATGTAAAAAATAGTAAAAATAAAGAAAAACCCTTGAATGAGTAGGTGTGTCCAAACTTTGAACTTGTAGTGTATATCATAAGGCCTTTCTTTGAGGGCCTAGTTATACCCTTATCTCCTGGTTTACAGGCCACATCAGTCATGAAGAGGGCACAACAAAACCTATCTAAGGAGACCAAAAAGATTTGGCATGGGTCCTCAGATCCTCAAAAGGTTATACAGCTGCACCATCGAGAGCATCCTGACTGGTTGCATCAGACCCTGTGATGTTGGAGGTTGGGGGTCACATCACAGGGTCTGACACTGAGGTTGGAGGTTGGGGGCCACATCACAGGGTCTGACACTGAGATTGGAGGTTGGGGGTCACATCACAGGGTCTGACACTAAGGTTGGAGGTTGGGGGCCACATCACAGTCTGACACTGAGCAAGGTGATGGGGTCACCATGTTGAGAGACATCACATAGGGCGGCAGGTAGCTTAGTCGGTAAGAGCGTTGTGCCAGTAACCGAAAGGTCGCTGGTTCTAATCCCCGAGCCGACTAGGTAAAAAATCTGTCGATGTGCCCTTAAGCAAGGCACTTAACCCTAATTGCTCATGTAAGTCGCTCTGGATAAGAGCGTCTGCTAAATGACTAAAATGTAAAATGTCAATGTCAATTAGGGGGACAATTACTCACCCCTTATGGAGGATAGCGTGTCATGGGTGGGCAATACCACTACCAGAAATCTCCACTGACTTTAGTCTCCCACATTGATGCTGTTAACCTTCTCAGGCTCTCAGCATTGACCTCAACACCTGGCAACCCCATGCACAGTAGAGCAGGGCCAGATGGGGAGACTCAAACCTGATATGGAGTGAATGTCCATTGGCAACCCACCCGGGTGTGAATGAGTGTTAAGTGTTTTCAACGTGTCACTCTTCTGAATAGATCCGCATGCTAATGTTAAACAAATGAATCATAAGAAGAGGAGGCTTAACCACCTCTCTCTCACTCTCTTTTTACAGTGTGCACTTTAGTAGCTTTCAACTCTGATATTTCTAAATCTCTTCCACCAAGCCAGACAGTGGGAAATTTAAATTAGCCTTTTAATTAATTAAGCATGCCTTAGTGCCATTCAGTAATCTGAATGATTGGATATGACAATGTGAGGCAGGGTGGACTGCTATGATAATGCTCCTCTATGGTAAACAGTGGGAGGGAGGGGGGCCATTCATCCACAGCGGGCCATTTGGGATTTAATAGAATCCCATTTAGACTCTTTTGAGCTCCGGCTATGGTTGTGTCCAGCTATGTTCAAATCACATCACACAGACAGACAGACAGGAAACCGCTGACCACAATCAGACAGAATACACTCCCAGTCTCATCCAGACCCTGGAGAGGTCACACTACTCTACAACCTGCCCATGGCCATATTCCACTTCACAGGACACATATGGACAGTTGGACACAGGAAGGCGGGCGTACAAACATGGGCGGATTGGCCGTCTGGCAATTCTGGCAAATGCCGAAAGGACCGGACCATATTGTATTAGGGTGGGCTGGTCGAAATGGACCAAAGAATATCTATATACAGTGGGGAAAAAAAGTATTTAGTCAGCCACCAATTGTGCAAGTTCTCCCACTTAAAAAGATGAGAGAGGCCTGTAATTTTCATCATAGGTACACGTCAACTATGACAGACAAAATTAGAAAAAAAAATCCAGAAAATCACATTGTAGGATTTTTAATGAATTTATTGGCATATGATGGTGGAAAATAAGTATTTGGTCAATAACAAAAGTTTCTCAATACTTTGTTATATACCCTTTGTTGGCAATGACACAGGTCAAACGTTTTCTGTAAGTCTTCACAAGGTTTTCACACACTGTTGCTGGTATTTTGGCCCATTCCTCCATGCAGATCTCCTCTAGAGCAGTGATGTTTTGGGGCTGTCGCTGGGCAACACAGACTTTCAACTCCCTCCAAATATATTCTATGGGGTTGAGATCTGGAGACTGGCTAGGCCACTCCAGGACCTTGAAATGCTTCTTACGAAGCCACTCCTTCGTTGCCCGGGCGGTGTGTTTGGGATCATTGTCATGCTGAAAGACCCAGCCACGTTTCATCTTCAATGCCCTTGCTGATGGAAGGAGGTTTTCACTCAAAATCTCACGATACATGGCCCCATTCATTCTTTCCTTTACACGGATCAGTCGTCCTGGTCCCTTTGCAGAAAAACAGCCCCAAAGCATGATGTTTCCAACCCCATGCTTCACAGTAGGTATGGTGTTCTTTGGATGCAACTCAGCATTCTTTGTCCTCCAAACATGACGAGTTGAGTTTTTACCAAAAAGTTATATTTTGGTTTCATCTGACCATATGACATTCTCCCAATCCTCTTCTGGATCATCCAAATGCACTTCAGACGGGCCTGGACATGTACTGGCTTAAGCAGGGGGACACGTCTCGCACTGCAGGATTTGAGTCCCTGGCGGCGTAGTGTGTTACTGATGGTTGGCTTTGTTACTTTGGTCCCAGCTCTCAGCAGGTCATTCACTAGGTCCCCCCGTGTGGTTCTGGGATTTTTGCTCACCGTTCTTGTGATCATTTTGACCCCACGGGGTGAGATCTTGCATGGAGCCCCAGATCGAGGGAGATTATCAGTGGTCTTGTATGTCTTCCATTTCCTAATAATTGCTCCCACAGTTGATTTCTTCAAACCAAGCTGCTTACCTATTGCAGATTCAGTCTTCCCAGCCTGGTGCAGGTCTACAATTTTGTTTTTGGTGTCCTTTGACAGCTCTTTGGTCTTGGCCATTGTGAAGTTTGGAGTGTGACTGTTTGAGGTTGTGGACAGGTGTCTTTTATACTGATAACAAGTTCAAACAGGTGCCATTAATACAGGTAACGAGTGGAGGACAGAGGAGCCTCTTAAAGAAGAAGTTACAGGTCTGTGAGAGCCAGAAATCTTGCTTGTTTGTAGGTGACCAAATACTTATTTTCCACCATAATTTGCAAATAAATTCATTAAAAATCCTACAATGGGATTTTCTGGATTTTTTTTTCTCAATTTGCCTGTCATAGTTGACGTGTACCTATGATGAAAATTACAGGCCTCTCTCATCTTTTTAAGTGGGAGAACTTGCACAATTGGTGGCTGACTAAATACTTTTTTGCCCCACTGTAAATACAAAAACATATAATGGACACGGCCAGCGGCCCATGAGCCTGTTTTATTAATGACTTTGGCACTATTAGATTGGATTTTATAACACATAGGTAAGGCAATAGCCATCTACTAAACATGTATAGAGTGCTTTTTAATAAACACAGGCCTCCTGTAGCTCAGTTGGTAGAGCATGGCACTTGCAACGCCAGGATTGTGGGTTCGATTCCCACGGGCGGCCAGTATGAAAAATTTATGCACTCACTAACTGTAAGTCGCTCTGGATAAGAGTGTCTGCTAAATGACTAAAATGTAAATGTATTACAGTGGTTCCCAACCTTCTTCGGTTACTGTACCACCAACTGAATTTTGCTCTGCCCGGAGTACCCCTGAAGTACCCCCTCATTTGCATTATACCAGTAGACCTATGGTGTCATGAGGCTTCTCAAGTACCCCCTGTGGATAGGTCAAGTACCCCCAGAGGTCCTAGAACCCCTGGTTGAGAACCACTGATGTATTACAATGAAGGTCAATTCGGGGACTGTGTATTTTAATTGTTTAATCAATGTTTATTCGTTTCTGAATCTCAGCCCAGCGAGTGAGTTTATGAGCTGTAGTAACAAGTGACTCCGGTGTCGGATTACATTACATAGCCACCACACTGAAGGCTGGAAAGCCCCGCCTATCTCCCGCTTATTTCATTCACTGAGACAGTGAGGGAAAAAAGTATTTGATCCCCTGCTGATTTTGTACGTTTGCCCACTGACAAAGAAATGATCAGTCTATAATTTTAATGGTAGGTTTATTTGAACAGTGAGAGACAGAATAACAACAAAAAAATCCAGAAAAATGCATGTCAAAAATGTTATAAATTGATTTGCATTTTAATGAGGGAAATAAGTATTTGACCCCTCTGCAAAACATGACTTAGTACTTGGTGGCAAAATCCTTGTTGGCAATCACAGAGGTCAGACGTTTCTTGTAGTTGGCCACCAGGTTTGCACACATCTCAGGAGGGATTTTGTCCCACTCCTCTACAGATCTTCTCCAAGTCATTAAGGTTTCGAGGCTGACGTTTGGCAACTCGAACCTTCAGCTCCCTCCACAGATTTTCTATGGGATTAAGGTCTGGAGACTGGCTAGGCCACTCCAGGACCTTAATGTACTTCTTCTTGAGCCACTCCTTTGTTGCCTTGGCCGTGTGTTTTGGGTCATTGTCATGCTGGAATACCCATCCACGACCCATTTTCAATGCCCTGGCTGAGGGAAGGAGGTTCTCACCCAAGATTTGACGGTACATGGCCCCGTCCATCATCCCTTTGATGCGGTGAAGTTGTCCTGTCTTGTCTAAATGCCTTAAAAATGGTTTATTATGGACCCTTAAAATAATATTATGGACCCTTAAAATAAAGTGTTACCCTAGAGGGTATCTGGGCCCAGCACAGGCAATGTGGTCCCCTGGTCTTCTGGTCCCCATGATGCTTAGCAGCACCGACATCTCAGCTGCTGCTACAACAGTCAAGTGTAGTGGACGTAGGGAGAAAACACACACACACAGAGAGAGAGAGAGAGAGAGAGAGAGAGAGAGAGAGAGAGAGACTGACACATGTACTGCCAGTTTATTGATATTTTGGCTCCATATGAATACTGTATATGTCATAGTAATCAACCCTTAGGATGGGGGGGGGGCAAGTATGATAGCCAGGCACTTACATTTTCAGTATAAGTACAGTAGTTTGGCTTTCATAAGGTATTATAAACCAATGGTCACCTTTTAGGCATTTATTCAGTCATCTTTCTTCTTCTAATAAATGTGTTTATTAATTCACAACTAGGATGTGTCAGTAGTATTATGTGTAAGTAGCGGTGATGTGGGCTGGTATGACTGAAATGCCAGGGCAGAATTTTTGTCCCAGTCCACCCCTGCATACAAACAGTCTATAACCATCTGTAATGTGGTAGTGGTGAATGTTCCCCGTCCCGGCCACCCCATGACTCGCGGTCGTTCATCGCGCCCCACCAGGGAGGCGTCTTCCCACTCGCCTCAGTGTGAAGGGGGGCAATCTCACTGTGCGGAAAAAGGCCCGGATACATGAATAAAGGGATTGGTTTGCTCCAGGCAGAGCTGAAATTGGTCTATTACTGGGCCCCGTTTGAGGTTTTGTGAAGAGAAAGGAGAGAGAGAGAGAGAGAGAGAGAGAGAGAGAGAGAGAGAGAGAGAGAGAGAGAGAGAGAGAGAGAGAGAGAGAGAGAGAGAGAGAGAGAGAGAGAGAGAGAGAGAGAGAGAGAGGAGAGGAGAGAGAGAGAGAGAGAGAGAGAGAGAGAGAGAGAAGGAGAGAGAGAGAGAGAGAGAGAGAGAGAGAGAGAGAGAGAGAGAGAGAGAGAGAGAGACTGACACATGTACTGCCAGTTTATTACTTTATTTATTATTTTATACTTCACTGAGACAGACCATCCAGACAAAGCTGTACAGTACATGCCTGGTGGTGCTATCACTCATCACACACAGTGGTCTTTCTGCTACTCAGTTATTAGTGGGAAAGGCACTGTACTCCCTGTACTGTTAGTAAACACAGCTATATGTGACCTCAGTGTCCCTGACAATAATCAACTCATTATTCTATGACAGTAAATATTCAGTACATACAGTAAATAAAAATGTGTCTCAATATTCTATTCTAATATTCAATTCTGAGATTCTCTATTTTTGGTTTTCAGCTGTACTGAAATACAACCTTTAACACCAATGTCCATGGACACCTCTGCATTATGTCTTTGTAATAATAGCTGTCAAAAAGACATAAAGACTTCCAATTGCAATATCGATTGAAACATCCCCCATTCTTTTTATTGAGTCTAGGAAAGATATGGCATGGGAAGAATGTGATTAACTCAAATTGGAAATGTGGTACTGCTGCTAAAAGGACAATCAGCATTGACTAGCTCAGTGATTACAGAGCCAGGTCATTTCCTACTGAGACATAATCATCTTGTCTCATTGAACCAGGGCTGATATATACCACTGTACCTGTTCCCTATACAGTATTCATACAGAGATGTTCTACTGCTTCAATATGATGATTACTCTGGAAACTAACTACCTCATTTTCCTTTCACTATGTTCAGTGTTTGTGCTGAGACGGAGATACCTTCACAATAGCTAATCAGGAGACTTTACAAAACCTTTGTCTCAATGCACAAAACGAAACATGAGCCGATTGATTAGTTTTCCCTCCTTTTTCCTATAGGAGATGAGCAACGAGGACAAGAAAGAAGGATCACCATGGAGACAACAGAGATTATACAGGGCAAACGCTCCCTCTTTAAACATCATCTAGGAACACAACATTTCCAATTGACCTCAAGCGAAGCTTGGCCATTGTGACTGGGCTCCAGCAGATGATTCGATACGTATCTAGATACTTGGGCTCCGATGCGATACAGGAAAGATACGTATTAGTTTGAAACGATTCAGTGCAGTTCGGTTTGATTAGAGAATGAAACGATGCGACTCGGTTCGATGCGATGTATGTGTGTATGTGTGTGTGTGTGTGTGTGTGTGTGTGTGTGTGTGTGTGTGTGTGTATGTGTGTGTGTGTGCGCATGTACTGTAATATTAGAACCAACACTGCAAACATGGTGCTATAGGAAGACTATTAGGCAAATCAGATACGTGCTATTAGATAGAATATGGTTTCTGCTTATGTAAAATGTCGCTGACCTCTTGGAGAAAAGGCACTAGAGTTTCAAGATGGAGTTTTCTTTCTGCCAACTCTGAAATACTGTCCACTGCAATTACAGAGGCCATTCTCTATGCTGATTGGCAAAGGGGTAAACAAAATTAATCATGATTACTGTGAAATGGGTTAGAGGTGATTCACCCATTTAGGAGAGAGGCTGCACCCCACTGTTAGACTCTGAGCTGTTGCTAAGCATGGCTCATCTGTAGCTCCTCAATAGGTGATTGATTGAACCCATTACATGTTGAGGGGCAGGGCCCAGATCTCATTGGTTGGATTGTTTATGGTCAAGATGGAGGGTTAGAGATGAAGATGCTGTAGTTTACCCCAGTGTCAGGGTGAATTATGATGGAAATTTCCTCAGTGGAAATGTATTATGGATCTTTAATCAAACACACTCAGTGTGTTCCTGACACCATTTCTCTACATAAAAATTCAACTGTGTCAAAGTCCATATGTCAGAAGACACTTGAATATTAAACAAGGCGCAAAGCTAAAGGTGAAATTCATATGTAATTGTAATTTATGTTCAATAATAATGCTATTTGTCATCTAGATCTCTTGAAACGTGTGAGGCCACAAATAATCAACGTTGCAAAAATAATGCACCCTCTAAGGAAAAAAGTGTTGGAAAAAATAATTAAGAAGAAACAAATAGGAAGATAATAAATAATTAAGATATGAGGTGTGAGTGTCAGTTATGTATACAATGAGAAGTTAGTGCATCATTATGAAGACAGGACTTCAGGCATAGTGACTCTAAAACTCCACCCCCATATTTGATTGTGTTTATTGTCTCAAACCATCTGCGGCTGATAACCCTTGACTGAGCAAGCTGTTAGTCAGCCCAAGTGGGAGTATGGAGGAAAATCAGCCATGCTTTGAAATGGCCTTCCTGTCACAGCTAACTACTACTCCTTCTATAAGATCACTACAACCCCAAACTGCTGCTGGGTTGAAACTGGATGGAAAAAGAGAGAGAACAGTCACACAACACCCAGACATGTAATGGCTCCTATCACAAAGGTAGAAGTGTCCAAAAAGCTTGGAGAATACCGATTACTAACCGGGATGCTACTTTATGTTCAGTTAAACTATGCCCGCTTTGGAAAATTCCATTCCAACGGCTTCAGGAGTGTTATCAGGAGTGGCTCGCGCAAATCTGCATGCAAATAGGTGTTTATTGCCAGGAAGCCAGACCATTTACCAAACTAGGGAGGGTGGGAGCAAGGGAGGGAGATAGAGAGAGTGATATAGGGAGAGAGTGAGAGAGAGAGAGAGAGAGAGAGAGAGAGAGCGAGAGAGAGATGATCACCTCTTCCCAGCCTCAGTGATATCAGATGTATTTCAACAGGGGTGCAGGCCGGAGCTCTTTAAAGACTGCTGAAATGGGGAAATGTTTTTGGAATACAAACAGGTTTTCTTGTCAATGGATGGAGAGACAAAAAAGGAAAGAGAGTAGGACTACTTCCAGCTGGATGGTAATGCCAAGCTATTACTGTGGAGCCGGGATGCTATTGAGTCCAAAATATACCTGAATTGCTTTTGGAATAAGTGAGGACGTGTGTCTCAGAGGAAAAAGTGGAGCACACTGATACTAATTTACTGTCATATTCATACCAAACATAGTGGATGTTTTTTACTACCTAATTCAATGTGGATCAAATGGTGCATTTATACACAGTGTATCACGTAGCACAAGCACAGGAGGTGTCACGTAAATGTAAATGTAATGTGTCACTCAAATCAACTTCCTGTAAATTGACAGATTGAATTCACATTACTCCCAATCAAATCCCCCTGTCTCCTGCCTTGACTGGCCACCTGACCCCGCCGATCCTGGTTGTCTGCATTAGTCATCTCCCTCCAGATGTCTGCTGAGTCCTCCATAAATATCCCTCCTGATTGGCCCCATAACTCAACGCAGAGGGATGCGCTTCGGTTCGACCCTTGCCTGACCTTCCAGTGTGCAGTGGAGACAAATCCCAGACTGACCCCAAGGAAACTGAATTGAGCGCTGCTCGCTGGATGTCAGATGCTGACAAGTTGCATAAACACCAAGTGAGGAGTGGGCCTCACCTGGAGGGCAGGGGTAAAAGATGAAAGGCTAAGCCAGGGTTGTGACAGGGAGGGAGCCAAATAAACTGGTGTTACCAAGAGGAGAGTGGGTTGACAAGGAGGGAGCCAAATAAACTGGTGTTACCAAGAGGAGAGTGGGTTGACAGGGAGGGAGCCAAATAAACTGGTGTTACCAAGAGGAGAGTGGGTTGACAGGGAGGGAGCCAAATAAACTGGTGTTACCAAGAGGAGAGTGGGTTGACAGGGATGGAGCCAAATAAACTGGTGTTACCAAGAGGAGAGTGGGTTGACAGGGAGGGAGCCAAATAAACTGGTGTTACCAAGAGGAGAGTGGGTTGACAGGGAGGGAGCCAAATGAACTGGTGTTACCAAGAGGAGAGTGGGTTGACAGGGAGGGAGCCAAATGAACTGGTGTTACCAAGAGGAGAGTGGGTTGACAGGGAGGGAGCCAAATAAACTGGTGTTAACAAGAGGAGAGTGGGTTGACAGGGAGGGAGCCAAATAAACTGGTGTCACCAAGAGGAGAGTGGGTTGACAGGGAGGGAGCAAAATAAACTGGTGTTACCAAGAGGAGAGTGGGTTGACAGGGAGGAGCCAAATAAACTGGTGTTACCAAGAGGAGAGTGGGTTGACAGGGAGGGAGCCAAATAAACTGGTGTTACCAAGAGGAGAGTGGGTTGACAGGGAGGGAGCCAAATGAACTGGTGTTAACAAGAGGAGAGTGGGTTGACAGGGAGGGAGCCAAATAAACTGGTGTTACCAAGAGGAGAGTGGGTTGACAGGGAGGGAGCCAAATAAACTGGTGTTACCAAGAGGAGAGTGGGTTGACAGGGAGGGAACCAAATAAACTGGTGTTACCAAGAGGAGAGTGGGTTGACAGGGAGGGAGCCAAATAAACTGGTGTTACCAAGAGGAGAGTGGGTTGACAGGGAGGGAGCCAAATAAACTGGTGTTACCAAGAGGAGAGTGGGTTGACAGGGAGGGAGCCAAATAAACTGGTGTTACCAAGAGGAGAGTGGGTTGACAGGGAGGGAGCCAAATAAGCTGGTGTTACCAAGAGGAGAGTGGGTTGACAGGGAGGGAGCCAAATAAACTGGTGTTACCAAGAGGAGAGTGGGTTGACAGGGAGGGAGCCAAATAAACTGGTGTTAACAAGAGGAGAGTGCGCTACTGTACATTACAAAAACTTTTTTGAAACTGGATTTAACCTTCTAATCCAAGACAGATTAAGAATATTACTATGATCAGGTTTGAACTGACCCTCAGTTAGAAGTCATTATATGGGTGTTAATGACAATCTTTGTAAATTATTATTATTATCGTTATGTTTCATGAATTAATGCACTGCTAGCTGTAGTTAATCTGATTAAAGAACAAAACATGGTGGTCTTGAATAACATTCAACCCCCTCGACACACCAACTACAATTAAAATACATATCCTCATCCGGCTCCCAATCAATGAATCTGCCTTTAAAATGGACTACAACACCCCCAACCCCCCAATTACTTCCAGCCATTGCACTAATGCTACAGTAGTTAGCATTGGCTTGTGAAGCTACCTTTAACTTCCTTCATACTGGACACAGAGACATACAAATGGTATCCACGAGTTCATCTGACTCTGTGAAAGTAGATAATGGGCCTCATTGCCAGAATCCCGAAGTATCCCTTTAAGCTGAACAAGTGTGTCATCAACAGCCAACTGACCTGGGTTTAAAGTGTTCCTTTAAGCTAACTATCTAGATGACATTGAAATTCATAGACACTCATAGAACACTATTGAGCGTAGATGATCCTTTAGATGTGACCAGATAGTCCATGAATCCAGCACTTTCTCTAATTTGTTTAAAATGTGTATTTGATAAGGTAATCTTGGGGAGCTGTTAAAGTGGCTTGCGAAAGTATTCACCCCCTTGGTATTATTCCTATTTTGTTGCCTTACAACCTGTTGCCTTACAACCTGAACTCATGCCTAGCACTTTGAAGATGCAAAATATTTTGTATTGTGAAACAAACAAAAAATAAGACAAAAAAACAGAAAACTTGAGCTATTCACCCCCTTAAAGTCAATACTTTGTAGAGCCACCTTTTGCAGCAATTACAGCTGCAAGTCTCTTGGGGTATGTCTCTATAAGTGTCACGAGTTGCTAAGCCAGAACCCAGAAGCAGACCAGGACAAGGTAAGTTGAAACGAAGGTGAGTGTTTATTACAAATTCAAGAGTGATGCTGAATAATCCAGGGAACAGAGCGGGCGGCGTTGATTAGTTGTTGGGGGTGCAGTGGTTGATCCCATCCTGGGTCGGCAGCCGCCGACCACCAGGCAGAGGTTGGATGAAGGTTCCGGACGGGTGACTGCAGATGGAACAAAACGGGGGTAAGTAAGCAACAAACCAACAAGGTGCAAAAACAACAAAACTAACGCTAGGCTCTAAGACTGATACTCTGGTAAACCTACTGTTCATGGCTAACGATCCGGCAGGGAATGGATGTTAGGCCAGAGCCTAAGAAGGGTGATGATCAGGACCAGGTGTGCAGATTGCTGATGGGATGCAGGTGCGGAAATCAAGAGAGCTCCCCGGAGCGTTCCCGAACCCTCGGGAAACTGGAGATCACGAACAGAAAAACTAGTCACCAGACAGGACCCGACTCAGACTGCCGGGATCGTTACAGTACCCCCCTCCGACGAACGCCACCGGGCGGACTCCCCGGAGCGCCAGGATGGAGGCGGTAGAAGTCACTGATGAGGTCAGCATCTAGGACCTGTCGCCGCGGAATCCAACTCCTCTCTTCAGGACCATACCCCTCCCAGTCCACGAGATACTGGAAACCCCGGCCCCGCCGTCTGGAATCCATGATGCGACGCACCGTGTAGGCAGGACCACCTCCGATCATCCGAGGAGGAGGAGGAGGAGGCGGAGGAGGCAACAGAGGACTGAGGAAAACAGGCTTGAGGCAGGAGACATGAAAGGTGGGATGGACTCTGAGCGTCCTCGGGAGTTTGAGTCGAACTGCCACCGGATTGATCACCTTCTCCACCACAAACGGACCAATGAACTTCGGTAACAACTTCCTAGACTCAGTCCGTAACGGAAGATCCCGTGTGACCAACCAGACCCTATCTCCGATGGAATAGGTGGGAGCGGGGATCCGGCGACGATTCGCCTGGAGCTGATACCGGTCCGAAACTCTAAGGAGTGCCTTTCTGGCCCGATGCCAGGTCTGGTGGCAACGACGAATATGGGCCTGAACAGAAGACACTGAGAGCTCCTTCTCCTGAGAAGGGAACAGGGGAGGTTGGTAGCCATACAGGCACTGGAAGGGAGACATCCCAGTGGCAGATGTAGGGAGAGTATTGTGGGCATACTCAACCCAAGGCAACTGAGAGACCCAGGAGGTGGGGTTGGAAGAGACCAGGCAGCGTAGCGTGGATTCCATCTTCTGGTTGGCTCTCTCCGCCTGACCATTGGATTGGGGGTGAAAACCAGATGTGAGACTGACTGTAGCTCCAATGGCCAAACAGAAGGACTTCCAGACAGCAGAGGTAAACTGAGGGCCACGGTCGGAAACGATATCACTGGGCAAACCGTGGACCCTGAAAACCTCCCTAACCAGGATCTCGGACGTCTCCGAGGCAGAGGGAAGCTTGGCAATTGGCACAAAGTGGGCGAACTTGCTGAATCTGTCCACGATAGTCAGAACGACCGTGTTCCCCTCAGAAGCGGGCAACCCAGTGACGAAGTCCAGGGCCAGATGCGACCATGGTCGCCGGGGAATAGGAAGGGGGTGAAGTAGTCCAGAGCTGGGCCGATTGGTACTCTTATTCTGCGCACACACTGGACAGGCAGCAACAAAACCCCCGAGTATCCTCGGCCATGGCAGGCCACCAAAAACGTCTGCGAAGAAACGCCATTGTCCGAGCCACGCCAGGGTGACAAGCCATCTTGCTGGCGTGGGACCATTTGAGGACAGCAGGACGAACCGACTCAGGCACAAACAACCGACCGGGTGGACCGTTACCGGGACCGGGCTGAGTCCGAAGGGCCGCCAGCACCTCCTCCTCAATCTTCCACATAACTGCTCCCACGACGCAGTTCCGGGGGAGAATTGTCTCGGTCTTGGACCCACTCTCCTCCGTCTTGGAGAACATCCGGGACAAGGCGTCCGCCTTGCCGTTCTTAGATCCAGGTCGGAACGTCAGGGAAAACTTGAATCGTCCGAAAAACAACGCCCACCTGGCCTGACGGGAGTTGAGACGTTTAGCCGATTGCACGTAAGCAAGATTCTTGTGGTCAGTCCAGACAATAAACGGTTGCTCCGCCCCCTCCAACCAGTGGCGCCACTCCTCCAAGGCAAGTTTC